>NC_136072.1:8068699-8081928 GCF_964261635.1 Lissotriton helveticus
TGTCTCTGTCTGTTTCTGTCTCTGTCTCTATCTGTTTCTGTCTCTATCTGTCTCTGTCTCTATCTGTCTCTGTCTCTGTCTGTCTCTGTCTCTGTCTGTTTCTGTCTCTGTCTCTATCTGTTTCTGTCTCTGTCTCTATCTGTTTCTGTCTATATCTGTTTCTGTCTCTATCTGTCTCTGTCTCTATCTGTCTCTGTCTCTATCTGTCTCTGTCTCTATCTGTCCCTGTCTCTATCTGTCCCTGTCTCTATCTGTCTCTGTCTCCGTCTGTTTCTGTCTCTGTCTCTATCTGTTTCTGTCTCTATCTGTCTCTGTCTCTATCTGTCTCTGTCTCTGTCTGTCTCTGTCTCTGTCTGTTTCTGTCTCTGTCTCTATCTGTTTCTGTCTCTATCTGTCTCTGTCTCTATCTGTCTCTGTCTCTGTCTGTCTCTGTCTCTATCTGTTTCTGTCTCTGTCTCTATCTGTTTCTGTCTATATCTGTTTCTGTCTCTATCTGTCTCTGTCTCTATCTGTCCCTGTCTCTATCTGTCTCTGTCTCTATCTGTTTCTGTCTCTGTCTCTATCTGTTTCTGTCTCTATCTGTCTCTGTCTCTATCTGTCTCTGTCTGTCTCTGTCTCTATCTGTTTCTGTCTCTGTCTCTATCTGTTTCTGTCTCTATCTGTCTCTGTCTCTATCTGTCTCTGTCTCTGTCTGTCTCTGTCTCTATCTGTTTCTGTCTCTGACTCTATCTGTCTCTGTCTGTCTCTGTCTCTATCTGTTTCTGTCTCTGTCTCTATCTGTCTCTGTCTCTGTCTCTATCTGTTTCTGCCTCTGTCTCTATCTGTTTCTGTCTCTGTCTCTATCTGTTTCTGTTTCTGTCTCTATCTGTCTCTGTCTCTATCTGTTTCTGTCTCTGTCTCTATCTGTCTCTGTCTCTATCTGTCTCTGTCTCTATCTGTCTCTGTCTCTATCTGTTTCTGTCTATATCTGTTTCTGTCTCTATCTGTCTCTGTCTCTATCTGTCCCTGTCTCTATCTGTCTCTGTCTCAGTCTGTTTTGTCTCTGTCTCTATCTGTTTCTGTCTCTATCTGTCTCTGTCTCTATCTGTCTCTGTCTCTGTCTGTCTCTGTCTCTGTCTGTTTCTGTCTCTGTCTCTATCTGTTTCTGTCTCTGTCTCTATCTGTTTCTGTCTATATCTGTTTCTGTCTCTATCTGTCTCTGTCTCTATCTGTCCCTGTCTCTATCTGTCCCTGTCTCTATCTGTCTCTGTCTCCGTCTGTTTCTGTCTCTGTCTCTATCTGTTTCTGTCTCTATCTGTCTCTGTCTCTATCTGTCTCTGTCTCTGTCTGTCTCTGTCTCTGTCTGTTTCTGTCTCTGTCTCTGTCTCTATCTGTCTCTGTCTGTCTCTGTCTCTATCTGTTTCTGTCTCTGTCTGTCTCTGTCTCTATCTGTTTCTGTCTCTGTCTCTATCTGTTTCTGTCTCTATCTGTCTCTGTCTCTATCTGTCTCTGTCTGTCTCTGTCTCTATCTGTCTCTGTCTGTCTCTGTCTCTATCTGTTTCTGTCTCTGTCGGTCTCTGTCTCTATCGGTGTCTGTCTCTGTCTCTATCTGTTTCTGTCTCTGTCTGTTTCTGTCTCTATCTGTCTCTGTCTCTATCTGTTTCTGTCTCTATCTGTCTCTGTCTCTATCTGTCTCTGTCTCTGTCTGTCTCTGTCTCTATCTGTTTCTGTCTCTGTCTCTATCTGTCTCTGTCTGTCTCTATCTGTCTCTGTCTCTGTCTCTGTCTGTCTCTGTCTCTATCTGTTTCTGTCTCTGTCTCTATCTGTTTCTGTCTCTATCTGCCTCTGTCTCTATCTGTCTCTGTCTCTGTCTGTCTCTGTCTCTATCTGTTTCTGTCTCTGTCTCTATCTGTCTCTATCTGTCTCTGTCTCTGTCTGTCTCTGTCTCTATCTGTTTCTGTCTCTGTCTCTATCTGTCTCTATCTGTCTCTGTCTCTGTCTGTCTCTGTCTCTATCTGTTTCTGTCTCTGTCTCTATCTGTTTCTGTCTCTGTCTCTATCTGTCTCTATCTGTCTCTCTCTCTGTCTGTCTCTGTCTCTATCTGTTTCTGCCTCTGTCTCTATCTGTTTCTGTCTCTGTCTCTATCTGTTTCTGTTTCTGTCTCTATCTCTCTCTGTCTCTATCTGTCTCTGTCTCTATCTGTCTCTGTCTCTATCTGTTTCTGTCTCTATCTGTCTCTGTCTCTATCTGTTTCTGTCTCTATCTGTTTCTGTCTCTATCTGTCTCTGTCTCTATCTGTTTCTGTCTCTGTCTCTATCTGTCTCTGTCTCTATCTGTTTCTGTCTCTGTCTCTATCTCTATCTGTCTCTGTCTCTATCTGTTTCTGTCTCTGTCTCTATCTCTATCTGTCTCTTTCCAAACAGGAAGCTTCCCAAAAGGCCCTTTTAAAAGTCAGCTGTGAAAACGCTTACAACAGACTTTTAAAGGTCCTTTTGGGAAGCTTTCAGACTGTGCCCTGACGTCACAGAGGCCGGCAGTAAACACAGAAGATGGCCACAGGAGCACACGTAGTGAATACCTATTTAATATGTATTCAGTATGTATGCTCCTGCCGTCATCTGTGGTTACTGACGGCCTCACTGGGAATGTAGAAACGGCAAGGCAAGGTCCGTGGCGGCCAATAAAGGCCTGCCGGGCCGCTGGCGGCCTGTGGGCCGTACTATGAGTAACCCGGCTCTAGGGTGGAGGAATATGTCTGCTTGGTTCATAGGTTGCATCCCTTGCTTTGAAGATATCACTTGAATGCTCCTACTAGGTGGGTCTAATGTAAGCGCACCCCCATATTGTACTGTAAATGGTCTTTTTCAGTCTGTCCTGTACCTCCATTGACCTGTAGCTCTTCCCTAGAGCCTCATGACATCACCATATGTTGTGATACATACCTTGCCCTTCAGCAATCCTTTCTCTGAATCCCCACCTTTGAGGTAATTCATGATTTCCGGACTCTGTCACGTATGATGGAGACCTGTTTATTTAGAGGGAATTTGAAACCTCTTAGACATTGCATTGCAACAGAAAGGAGTTGAGTTTTCTGTGAAGGTTTGTGCTCCAGTGTTGCAATTATCGCAAAGGTCCTTTTTTTGTTATTACAATTTGAACTTCTACATGATATGTAGAGTGTGGTTTGGCCAGTGGACTTTTTCTATTGGTGTTTTGAACTGTCAATCATATTTAGAGCATAGAGCATGGGGTAATGGGTCAGCCCATCTTACCCACTACATGCCTCCTCTTTTAGTGACGGAACACTCACTTTAAAATATATCCTTCATCTTCAGTGACAATTTGTATATCTATTTTTCATGCACCTCAGATGCCCAGTTAGATGTTATTTTTTTTTCTACCTCCTTTTTATGGTTTTTAAGTGACATTGTAGTTGTGCAACTGCCTGTGATTTGAGTGCTGCATGTGTAGGGAGCTAACCTTGCCTCCTTCAAAAATACTTAAAATAAAATGCATTGTACAGTTGTGAGGTGTGTTATTTAAAGCATCACTAGTAAAACAGCTGTGTCTGTAAATTAGAAAGAAAAAATACTTGTATTTGATTTGTTAAAATCGTAAAAGGGTGGACAATACCACCATGTGGTAAACAACAACATATTGAATAAAACATGCCGCCGTATGTTGGGCCGAATCGCACAAATGCACATGATGAGTAAAAACAGGGAGAGCCCTCTTAAATGTGCAAGATGATTATAAACAGGAGTAGCACTTTATAAGGCAATGGCCCTCTCATTAGAAGATTGGGGTCAGCAAATGATTGTTATAACAAGGATGCAGCACACGTTAGGACTTGTTTTTTATTAAAAGTGTCTGTCCCCCTCCCTCATCAGCTGCGGTCGCTCTGTGCTGATGACGGAGCGGTTCCGACACGGCCCGCTCAGCGTGCCTGCGCGGCGCGTTCTATTGAGCGGGCGGGGCCGTGACGGAACCGCTCCGTCACGAGCACAGCTCAACCGCGGCTGGTGACGGAGCGGTTCCGTCACCAGCTTGCGGCTGCCGCGCGGCTGCCCCACCCCCTTAGCACTGCGGCGGAATAGCCGCCGCAGTGAAGTGGTTAAGTGCTTGCAGTATCTTAGAATAAAAGGGAAGAGGGAGGAAAGTGGGCTGTAAAGTGCATCAAGGAAGATCTGGGTCCGGCTGCAAAGTGTCCATATGTCCCAGGTCGTGTTTTGCTGCTGCCTTTTTTTGAGCTCTTGAGCTGCAAATGTCGGAATTTTATTGTTTTGCAGGAAAGTTGTATCGAAGACCCACTGAGGCATTTTATCACGGCCGCCCTGCAGGTCCTGACTTGTGTTTCTCTTAGGGTTGGCCTCAGGAGGATTTTCCTTAGATTGTGTAAGGCCGGGCAAATACATAATAGGTGTAATAGCGACTCTTATCCCTTGTCACAGAGGTGACAATCCAAAGATGGCCAAGTCCGTAACCATTTTGGGGTAAGGTCTTTGATCGGAAACCACCCCAATCTCAGTAAGGTGTTTCCTCTTATAGTGATCCCTGAAGCATTCTTGTAAATAGGATTGTTGTTTCAGTTGTTTATATGTTGGCACCACAATCCAGGCATGACTTTGCCAGCCACTAATGCTTTATCTATTTGCAACGATGCTTGTTTGATGGCTTTGTTAGTAATTTGTTTAAAAGCAAGGTATGACATTGGTGAATGCGTAGCTTCTTCCAGGTTTAGTGATAGAATCGCTTGCTTAAGAGTCTTACATGTGGAATTGGTCTGCCTTCGACCTCTTCCCAACAGTGATGGGCTAGCGTGTTGTCTTCAGAGGCCCTCATTCGCCAGTAATATTTGGCCAGGACCCCTTGTCTGGCCTGTTTCTGGTTTGTTAATCCATATTCCAGGTGTATTTGCGCTTGGGAAATATGGCGCGGAATTAAGAACAGTTTTTTAACAATCTTTATTGGGCGAAATTTAGCATTTTAGAGTCCTTGGTGTCCATCATTTCCGAGTGATTGAGGGCAGACATCTTGCTGCTACAACATTTAGTAAGTGACTGGCTGAGCTTCCACTTAGTTTTTCTTATATAGTTTTGAAAGCAAATTGTAGTTTTGATTTTGTTTTCCCGAGGTCTAAATGATGTTTATAGTTTAATTGGAGATCTAGTAGGACGCCCAAATATTTATATTCATCCACCTGGTTTAGAGTACAAGAATTTATCCTCCAAACAAATTTTGGTTGTTTTTTACGAGTGCTGGAGAAGCATAGGGCGTTAGATTTTTTGAGGTTTATTGTTAAATGTGCGTTTTAGATATACTGCGCAAGTTGTGAAATCGACCGTTGTAAGCCAAGTGGAGTTTGAGAGAGAAGCACGATATCGTCTGCATATTGCAGGCTCGCTATAGTTGTTTTTCCCAATTTCGGTGGGTCACCCTGGATTGCGTATAGGTTGCTCTCTAGGTCGCCAGTAAAGATGTTGGATAGGCTAGGAGCCAGCACACATCCTTGCTTTAGCCCATTTATTGTTGGAGATTTCTTTGTTAAGCGCTGACCGTCCCCTTTTTTTATTTGGACCCAGGTATGCGAATATAAGTTGATGATTGCTCCCAATAGGTTAGGGGGGGGCACCCCAAGCTTTCATTTTGCCCCATAGTTTGGCTCTTGGCACTTTATCAAATGCTGCTTTGAGGTCTAAAAAGCATGTATATAGGGTGTTAGAGTTGTCAATTGCTTTCTTAGCTAGAAGAGTTAGTGCTGATAAGTTTGTTAGGGTTACCATGCCGGCCCGGAATCCTGTTTGTGTCTTTGGGATCAGATTTTTGCTTGTGACCCAAGTCTCCAGGTCTGCCAGTAGGTTAGATGCATAGATCTTGGCCTCAACGTCTATTAGGGTTATTAACCTATAGTTGTTTGGGTCTGAGCGTGTCCCTGTTTTATGAATCGGTTGAATGATGCTGCCCCTCAAGGAGTCAGAAATATTCCCGGTCCTTAAGCTGTTGCAGAACATGGGGGATAAGAAGCTGGACCAAATGGTAGGATCTTGCCTTAAATAAAGCGTTTGGTAGGCCATTTGGTCCGGGAGCCCCGTCCGCTCTCAAGTGGTTTATTGTCCTCGGATACTGCTTTGGAGTTATCTGGTCTGTTTCTTCTCTTTGCTCCAGAATGGCTAGCTTACTGCTTTCATTATAGGTTTCTCTATTTGTAATTTGTGGTTTGATTTGGAATGGCTTTATTGAGGCCGCGGCTGAGGCTTCCACTGATAACAAACTGAGGGTGTGAGATGAACCTTGTTGCTTGCTGGGACTCCCGCCTTCAGGTGTTGTTCTGGAACTGAGAGTCTGTTTTAGCTCTGTTGAAATGCCAGTTATGCCATCTGTGCGCATGTCCAGTGTGGTGTTGCATGTTGCGTTGATGTGGGCGCTCCAAGTTTGATCTGTCATGTCCGAGTTGAACCGCCGATGTTTGCCGTTAAGCATGAGATTTTTTTTGCCCAAAACTGCTTAGGATTTTGCAGCTTACTGGCGTGGAGTATGATGGTCTCATGTTTTCCTTATATATTTGCTTGGCTGCCCGCGTTCTAGCTCTTTTTAAACATTTTCTATTGTTATGAGAGTTGTGACAGTTGGGGGTCCTTTTTTCGAAATGACCTTAGGTGTGTGTTCAGCCGTGTTTTTATTGCACGCATTTTTGGCATATACTCTTCCCTCCTCTGTTTCTTGTTGTTTTATGTCCTCTGTACCTGTTTTGGTATCTTTTGTTGATGCTGACTCTGAAGTACTCCCAAGCCTTTACTGTGTCTCGAGCTTCTACTGGCGGAGATAGCAATGAGCGGCATGTCTCCATTAGATTGGTGATATTATTTTCATTCCTGTTTAATCGTTGTATCTGTAAATTGTTTGAAGGTTGAACTTGTAATTGCAATCAAACAGGGTTCACTTTTAGGTGGCAGTATATTTAATTTTTTTCCTTTTCATTTCTATGGCATATGCTGGCACCAAATCTTCAAGCTCAGCCGAGAACTGCCGTTCAGCAGTCAAGCATGCTGCTGAGATTGCTGACCTCATCCTAAACAAAAACTTCGACCTAGCTATACTAACAGAATCTTGGCTCAATGAATACTCCTCCCCTTGCCTGGACCTATTAGTCCCTCCCAACTACAATATCGCCAGACTGGAGAGAAGCTCCAACTTAGGAGGCATTGCCTGCATCTACTGATTCACCCTCCTTGTCACTGAACTCCCGGCGGACACCTCTGACGCATTTGAATACCTCGCTCTCTCCATTTTTAGCAGTTCACTACATCTCTGCAACTTACACATCTTCTACTACCCTCCAGGATCTAACGACTTTTTTACCGATCACCTCTAGGAAATCATCACAACTAAGATTTCCTCCAACGCCAAAGAGATTTTCCTGGGTGATTTCAACCTGCATTGGAATGACACTAAAGATCCCCATGTCAATGCCATCAAAGACCTCCTAACTGACCAAGCCCTAACTCAAGCCTGCTCTCAGCCAACTCACTCAAAAGGGGCCGTCCTTGACTGGATCATTTCTAAGGAATCCTCAGTCAAGCTCATCTCCATGGACCCTTGTGACTGGTCTGACCACCACTCCATCTCCTTCATTTTACCTGGGTCCCGCAAGACTAAGACACCGCAACCGGTGATCCCAAAACGATGGACCAGAGACACTAAAAACCTCGACCTTATGGAACTGGAGGCTTGCTACAAATCTGACCCCCCCCCCAGTCCGCACATACCCTCGGTCAGCGACCTAAATGAACATTACTCGTCAACTATATCAATCATTCTGGACGACCTTGCCCCTCTGAGGCTCAAAAGAACACAAGTCAAAGACAGGTACCCCTGGTTCACTGGTTCCTCAACATGGTGAGAAGGTCCCTACGACAATCCACAGAATCTGGAGACAACACCCATCTCCGACTCATCTTAAACTTCTCCGCCAGACAAGAAACTCCTACAACAAGCACATCCTCAATTAAAAAAAATAATATTTCAGATCTGAACTGGGCAACGCCAAGAATAGACCCCGTAAACTCTTTGAACTGGTCAAACACCAATCCAACAAACTGGCTAAAACACCAAAATAATCCCCCAAATCTCTAATATCGTCATAGGAATTCTCACCTTTATTCGCTGATAAATCCACGACTTTAGGAATTGAACTCAGTACTGCCTCCAATTCACAACCCCTTCCGGACCCACCCCCTTTCTCTGCTCCACCCCCTCTGGCCTCTCCTAAAAACCAAGCCCGTTGGTCTGACTTCGAATATTATGACGAAGACTCCATCTCCAAAATCCTCTCCACCCTAAAACCTAACAATCACGTAATGACCCGCTTCCTTCCAACTGCCTCACAGCTATCTCTCAATCCATTGTTCCTTGCTGGACTGCAATAATAAACACCTCTCTACAACAGGGAGCGATTCCGGACCACTTGAAAGCTGACCAAGTCCTCCCTATTTTAAAAAAACCATCTCTGGATCCATCCTCCCCGGCAATTTCAGACCCATCTCCAATATCCCGCTACTAGCCAAAGTACTTGAGAAATATATACAGCAAGAACCAAGTCAGCACATCAATAACTTCCACCTACTTGATGATTGCCAATCTGGGTTCAGACCAGGGCATAGCACTGAAAACACTATGCTCCACATTGTGGACGATGCCCTCCAAGCCCTAGACCAAGGCAAGACCTGCCTTCTAATCCTCTTAGATCTTTCCTCCGCCTTCGACACGGTCAACGACGATAAACCTCTCGAACGCCTTTATCTCAGTATGGGTCTGGATGGTTCGGTCCTAGAATGGTTCAGGTCCTTCCTCCATAATCGATGCCAGAGATTCCTCATCAACGGCAACCTATCAGCTCCCACCCGGGTCACGGTTGGAGTTCCCCAAGGCTCAACCCTATCCCCCACCCTCTTTAATCTTTACCTTGAGCCTCTCACCAAAGTTCTTCATACCGCCAATATCTCCTACCACATGTACGCAGACGATACCCAAATATACATCAATATCTCTTCGCCTGAGGAAATCCTTTCCCTAAACGAGACCCTGAAATTGACTGTCCAATAGCTAGCCGCTAACCAACTAAAACTAAATGCAAAAACCCCCCAAATTTCTCCTAATCTCCCCCTATAAATCTAACCCCGAGATTCAGATGCGGATCACGGCCATCGCAGCCCTAAACTGCCCACCGACCATTGTGGACTCTGCCAAATCCCTAGGCATAATCCTAGACTGTAACTTGAACATGCAGGACCACATCAACTGAATGGCTAAAGCAGCTAGATTCCATTTAAGCTACCTTTGGAAGCTGAAACCTTTCATTGAGGCTCCTGACTTAAAAATGGCAGTGCAAGCACTAGTCATCTCCAGACTGGAATATGGTTGCTCTGAATGGTAATTCCTCTAAACCATTTACACTCCCTTGTGGGGTGCCACAGGGCTCTTCTCTTAGCCCAATGCTTTTTAATATATACGTGGCACCACTGGCAGGAGTTATTAGATCCTTTGGCTTCCAGCTCCCCTCCTACACTGATGACACACAAACAGTGTTGTCGTTGACTAGTGGGGGGTGAGAAAGAAACTGAGGACCGGTTCCATGATTGCATGAGCGCAATATCCTGTTGGATGTCCTCCAATTGCTTAAAACTTAATTCCAGCAAGACTGAGGTCCTAAAGTATGGGAATAATCAGGGGTGGACACCGGATTGATGGCCGGTAGACCTGGTCTCTTGCCCTGTACCCACCAGGAAGACCAAAAACCTGGGGGTATTAGTGGACAACAAACTCACCATGGGTGATCCAGTAAGCATGGTGACCTCAGCTTGTTTCATGATTCTTAGAATCATAAGAAAAATCAAGATCTTCTTGACTGAGAGCAATCTCAAGACAGTAGTCATGGCCCTTATAACATCACGCTTGGAATATTGTAATAGCCTATATCTGAACATACAAAAACGCAGCAGCCAGGCTGCTGTCCGGAACATCCAAATTTGTCGCTGTGAAAGGAGAGCTTAAGAAGCTACACTGGCTTCCGATAAAACAAAGAGCTCGCTTCAAGACACTCTGCATTGTCTTCAAGGCCATTAATTGACTTGGTCCTGAGTTTCTTAAGCAAAAGTTCCACTGGTATGTTTCGGGTAGAACATTACGATCTACCAGTGCTTAACAAGTGCAAGTCCTCATGTCAAGAAAAGTAAACTGGGGGGGCAGGAATTTTACTCTCTGTGCCTCGAGAGCTTGGAATGAGCTTCCCTTTTCTCTTAAGACTGCCCCGGATCTTCTCTCATTTCTCAAGGGCCTGAAGACATGGATCTTCCTGCAGTAGTACTTCTCTCAGCTTCCTCAGGTAACCAGTGCTTAGCGCCAGGACACCCAAGGGTAATCGCGTGCTCTACAAGTGCAAATAACATAACATAAAATAACACCCTCACTGGTCTACCCAAGATCTCCCTAGCACCCTTAAAAGCTTGCCTCAACGCAGCTGCCAGACAACTCACTGGCACCAAGAAATTCGACCACGTCTCTCCACATATGAAAGCACTGAACTGGCTCCCCCTAGAGGCCAGAAACCAGCTGAAACTGGCATGCATCACACACAAGGTTCTTTACTCAAACTCCCCTGCTTATCTGGCACAAAAACTAGTGATATCTGGAGGAAGCAGGAACTCCCGGTCCGCCAGAAACCTCGTACTCCAACCCACCTTTTTCAGAAAAAAAGAACCTATAATAGGGCATTCACCGGGGCAGCACCTAGAATCTGGAACTCTTCCCCACCCGCCATCCGAAGAATCTCTTCTCTAGCACGTTTCAAGAAGGAGGCAAAAACCTTCCTCATGGGTAAATTCCTTGCATAATGCCTGCCATGCCTGACCACAAATCTGATGTTTCTAAGACTATTGTTCCTTTCCCAGATCTCCAACTCTTTTTTACCGACTTTAAATATGTTTGCAATCTTAGCTTTGTATCCTCAGTATCCCCTATGTTCCCTACACCCCTGCCCCTCGCCACCCCTTTGTACAGTTCTGTATATTTCTGCACCTTGAACTTTGTTTGCACACCTTGGTATATCTTGTAAAGTGCTCTGATACCCTCACGGGTCAAGTTCGCGCTCTATAAAACACTAAGATAAAATAAAATAAAAAATAAAATAGAACTGTTGCCTTTGCCAATGCTCATACTAAACTGTAACTTAATGGTGTTTTGGGCCCATAAGGTAATATGTTGCCAAGATGTTATCTTCCCACAATACTATTTTTACATACAGTTTGTCTTTCATTTCTTGCTATTTATAATGCTGTTCCCCAACTGTAAACATGCTGGAGGGCAGATTTCATTTTCAATACCCCCTCATTTCTGTGTAGAATTAACTATGGGTTACATATTATAAGATTTTGAATATTCCCAAATCTCTATAATGAGAATATTGCAAGTCACAATAGAGTTCTGGAAATTTACGAGATGCTCACTGGGGGTCCTCATGCCTACTTATGGAGAAGGGACAAGGGAACCCTACAAGATTTCCTAATGTTGTAAATGCTCAGTGGTGAGCTGTTTTTACTTTGTGTCTCTGAATACCTGTCTCAGGTCTGCAGAAGCTGATCACCTTCTCTGGTGCTCCTTTCATGAAGACCAGACACTGGTCGCTTTCAACTACCTCTGTGACAACCGACATCCTCTGTAGGCCTGAGGAAAATGGGAACTGGTGCACGATGGCGAGGCCTTCGACAGGAACCTAAGGATGAAGCAGAAAATTACGTCAGCATGAATTTGAACAGTTAGATTAACTTTTCCTCTATTTCACAATGTTTGAGGGCACTATGAGCTGTTCAGGACACATGTAGCATAATGGAGGCATCATATGTCATAGCACAAATGTCCCAGGTGACGACTTGGAGCCACACCCAATTATGAGTACTGGGGGTGACCTAGAGTCTCTGGTGGTTGTAGAGGTGACCCAGAATGTTTGTTGGTTTTGGTGATAACCCAGAGTCTCTACTGGTTGCAGTGGTGAGCCAGAGTCTCTGTTGGTTATGGGTCCGACTCAGAGTATATGCTGGTTGTGGAGGTGACCCAGAATCTTTGCTGGTTCTGGAGGTGACTCAGCGACTCTGCTGTTTGTGGAGGTGGCACATAGTCTCTGCTAATTGTGGATGTGGCCTAGAGTGCTGGTTGTGGAGACTAGCTAGACTCTCTGCTGGTTGTAAAGGTGGACCAGAGTCTGTGCTGGTTGTGGCAGTGGTGCTGGTTGTGGAAGTGACCCCAAATTTCTGCCGGTTGTTAAGGTGTCCCAGAGTCGCTGCTGGTTTTGGGGGTGACTCAGTGTTTCTTCTGGTTGTAGAGGTGACCTAGATTCTCTGCTGGTTATGGAGGTGACCTAGAGTCTCTGCTGGTTGCGAAGTGACCGAGAGCGCCTGCTACTTGTGGATGTGACCTATAGTCTTCGCTGGTCGTGGAGGTGACCCAGAGGCTCTGCTGGTTGTGGAGGTGACCTAGAGTCTCTGCTTGTTTGGATGGTGACCCGGAGTCTCTGCTGGTTGTGGAGGTGACCCAGAGACTCTACTGGTTGTAAAGGCAACCTAGAGTCTCTGCTGGTTGTAGAGATGACCTAGAGTCTCTGCTTGTTTGGACGGTGACGCAGAGTCTGTGCTGGTTTTTATTGCGGCATCCTGCACTGTTGTCTTGCCTGTTCCTTTATTCCACAGTTTGCACTGTTGTTTCGTCTTATTTCTCCCCGGTGCCCGCTTTTGCCTTCCGTAAACCCCGCCTGCTCCCCCCTCGCTCTTCCCGCTGCTGCGTCCCCTGCAGCCCCGCCCCTTGCAATCCCAATCACCACCCCGCTCCCGCCTCTCAGCTGCTCCTCCCTCCCACATCCCCACATATGGAGGCTGCGCAGCAGCCACGCAGAGGACGCGCGCAGCGGACGTGCCACTGGCGCGTCAATGACGCGCCTAAGGAAAGCCTGTCTGCCCCCGTCCATGCCTGGACTGTGCCCAGTGCCAGGACACCTGGCCCCACAAGCGCCACGACACCAGCATCTGCTACGACTCCAGCACCCTCCACGCACTCAACACCGGACGATCACCCACCTGCTGCCTAGCCGCCAAGAAACGCACCCATGGACCCTTCTCCTGCCAGGACTGCTGCTTCACCAGCATCTGGCCCGCCAAACCACCTACCAAAGAACCCAATTTCCTCAGATGCATCCTCCTCAACAC
>NC_136072.1:8082128-8359628 GCF_964261635.1 Lissotriton helveticus
TACAAATCAGTCTTGACCCTGCTCCTTGTGGGAACAGTCCAGCGCCAACCAAGCCAGGTCCTCCCTGGACCTAACAACAAGCATTCTGGGACTGGTTTCTGAGCATCACCCTTCATCAGAAAGGCTAGCTTGAATCCAGTGGTGTAGTGAGCACGGGACCCACGTCTCGGCATACCCTTCCCACTTAGGGCGACATATGCAAAATAAACAATTGATGAACGGACTGCTGGATAATGCAAACATTCACCCCCAGTCATAAGGATCAGGGTTTAATCCATCATTATTTTGCTCACCACACCACACCAGTTTGGACCAAGCCATATGCGAATCAGTCCTGACCTTGCTCACTGGCTCTCCTTGCCACTGGAGTCAAATAATCCTGGCTGATGAGGGCTGAAAGCCCGAAATCGGTCCTAGATGCTTGTTTCCAGTCCAGTGAGGACCTGGCAGTTCGTGCTGGACTGTTCACATTGGGCGCAGTGTTAAGACTGATTTGCATATGGCTGGGCCCAAAATGGAATGGCATGGTGAGCAAAAAAACTGTGGACTTAGGCCCACATCTCTGTACTGGGGTCAATGTATGAAATTGTTCTGCATTCTGTCCATCAATTGTTGGTTTTGCATTTATCACCGCGAATGGGACGGTATGCCCAGACGTGGGTCTGTGCTCTCCATGCCACTGGAGTCAAGCTATCCTGGCTGATGAGGGCTGAAAGCCTGAAACCGGTCCTAGGATGCTTGTTTCCAGTTCAGGGAGGACCTGGCTTGCATTTCGGGCTGGACTCTTCACATTGGGCGCAGGGTCAAGACTGATTTGCCTATGGCTGGGCCCTAACTGGAATGGCATGGTGAGCAAAACAACTGTGGATTTAGGCCCAGATCGCTGTACTGCAGTGGATGTATGACATTGTTCTGCATTCTGTCCATCAATTGTTGCTTTTGCATTTATCAACCCGAATGGGATGGTTATTCCCAGACGTGGGTCCCGTGCGCTCCATGCTACTGGAGTAAAACTATCCTGGCTGATGAGGGCAGAAAGCCCGAAACCAGCCCTAGGATGCTTGTTTCCAGCCGAGGGGACACCTGGCTTGGCAGTTCGGGCTGGACTCTTGCCATTGGGCGCCGGGTCAAGACTGGTTTGCATATTGCTGGGTCCAAACTGGAATGGCATTTTGAGCAAAAAAACTGTGGATTTAGGCCCAGATCTCTGTACTGGGGTGGATGTATGACATTGTTCTGCATTCTGTCCATCAATTGTTGTTTTTGCATTTGTCACCCCGAATGGGACGGGTGTGCCCAGACGTGGGTGCCGTGCTCTCCATGCCACTGAAGTCAAGGATGCTTGTGTCCAGTCCAGGGAAGACCTCGCCTGGCTGTTCCGGCTGGACTGTTCCCATTGGGTGCAGGGTCAAGACTGATTTACATATGGTTGAGTCCAAACTGGAATGGCAAGGTGAGCAAAAAACGGTGGATTTAGGCCCAGATCTCTCTACTGGGATCAATGTATGACATTGTTCTGCATTCTGTCCATCAACATTTGTTTTTGCATTTGATATTCTGTGACAGCCTAACTGCTCCGTGATTTTCAAAAGACACATTAATAAAAATGTAATACTAAATGTCCCCATTGCCTCAAGAACATTGTGCTGACTATGTTGAAGGCGTGCACCCCAGATACATAACGTGATTTATGACACATGTGACTGCATGTCCCCATCATTTGCTCGGTCGCTTGCCTGTGATGAGCATGCACGTACACAAATAATTAATTTTTTCACCCAGGCACAGGTGGTTCTCCTCAACTTTTTACCTAAATGTCATCATGAATATATGTTTTTAATGTTTCTTTGGACCCTCTCGTTTCTCCCCAATCTAGGTCTGTCCCCAGGAGATACACTGATGTATTGTATACAGGGCATGGGTTGCACATACTTTACCTGTCCATCCCTGTTTTAGTAGAACAAGGTATTTTTGGTCCTTACGAAATATCATGATCCTCCTGGACAGTAATAGGCATGAAACATGTTGACCTTTGACTTAAACCTACTGTAGCTAATAGAGACCTTTACATCTGTTATATGCTTGATCCACGGTTCTAACCAAGACAAAGGAACCCAACAATTAAATACCCTTTGGATCCGCTTAGCTGTTTTTAATACACACCTTTCTTTCCCATTCTACTCGCATCTATTCACTGAACCTCACACACCACAGTGGCAAAAAAGAAAAAAACTCCGGTAAAGAGCCCCCTCGAGGGGCCCATTGGGCATTGCAGAGCCAGCCCGACGAGGAGCTGCCCGATGATGAAGCATGACACCCCACGGGGTGTGTGAGGGCCCTTGCTCCTAAAAGGAGCACTCCTCTTGATTCACCACATCAAGAGGCCTATATCCCCACATAGGAACTGCACACTCCTTGTTCTCATAGCTGTAGAGTTGTATGTGCTGGACCTCCGAAAAAGCCTTAGTTCCCTCAACCTTGTATCACTTGTCATCACTGTCTTGGCACAACATTTATTTACAACGCGTTTCTTTTTTGCATAAATCGGAAAAACCTGCATTCACATTTATAATAACGTTCTTAAACTGTTGGGCGATAAGAGCACAATGCGGACACTTTATTATCTCTTTTCTTTATGTGCGATCACTCTCAAATGGATTCTTCCTTTTTACATTAAATGAGACTTATACAGTCACAATGGGCAGATGGCGTTGTAAAATTCACATCTATGTTGTGCTATCGGTTAGCACGTTGTCACATGTATGTCTGTTTTTTGTTAAGTCCAGGGCATGATCCTTTTTAGGTTTCGCCTGCACAGCACTTGCGCTGTGCTTGTGAAATCTATTGTTTATATAAATCTTAAAAGGGGCTTACATCCTGCCCCATTACTTTTCATTGGTTCCTGTACCTGGCCATTACTTTTCCTCCATGTCTTTTTCTGGAAGCATATATTTCATATTGTTCCTTGTGTTTTTCTCTTATCAGTCTCCTGTGGCCCAAATACTGTTTACATGCGCTTTGTGGGACTTTCTGTTTTAAGCTTTAGTTGCACAGCCCTCGCAGTTCGTCTCTTCCCCTTATTCTGCTTCTTTCATTTATATTCCACTGTTTCAAATCAAATCAAATCAAAACCAAACTTTATTTGGTTTTAGCATTTAAAACCATAAAAGTTACCAATACTTGAAAGTCCGTAAAAATTTGCACAGTTCATCACGTGATAATCCTAAAACAAGCAAAGATCTATAAATACAGAGTTAAATACACAATCCGTTTGACCATTGAGTTAAGGCAAGACTTAAACTTCATAGCAGATTTAAAAATCTGAGAACAAAAGGAATATAATCTTCCTGTAACATTTGTAAATAAATGAGCGCAGGGTGGACCTGCTTAAAATTCAACCTCTTTAAAATAGGAATGATAAAAGCATTCCGGGGAACCTGATAAATTTGACAAAACATCAAAAAATGTAGCAGATCCTGTGGAGACTCATGGTCGCAGCCACAGGGTGCTAACAACTGGCCCCTGCAAGTCCCCCGAGGCATGGCCAACAAAAGATGAAAGAGGCCCAAACAAAACTCCTGGATCTTGCCCCACACATCATAATTGCTATCTTCCTCTCACAGGTGAGTTCCCTTACGGTGATTAACACCTTCATTTCCACTTTATTTGATGTTTCATACAGCGCAAACTCAGCCCGAAGGAATGAAAATGATTTCCCTTTAGAGTACATCATCAGAGGGGCCGGTCTGACGAGCTTTGGGTTCGGCTTTGCGCTGTATAAAATAACAGAGAAAAGCCTCTCCCTGCTGGTATATAGTTGTTTCATGTTGGTTACTGCAAGCAGTGCACAAACATCCACTTTTTCCTACATGGAAAAGGGCGAACAAGAAGAAACATTCTTTAAGTTCAAACCCATGTGTAATGGACAGAGCACACAGCCATGTAGTAAATGATAAAACACCTAGCTATTTATACTTCTCAATCTGTACTGATCCCATGATTCTATGATGGTAATGTGGTTCTGTGTTTTGTGTTGCAAAATTAGAGCCAACGTCTAAGAGTTAGCCTGTGATTCCAATATCTGTCTGTCAGGAAACTTCATTGACTGCCAAGAAAAAAAGGCTGGTCCTTCAGGGGTGCTGGAAATGAACCATAAGGCTTTACAGGCCACTAACAGTCCCTGTGCACCTGCCAGATACTAAAGGGGGAGGAAGAAGACCTTGCTTTTAGGTTTCTGCTGCACAGCGATTGGGCTGTGCTGGTGAAATCTTGGTCTTGTAAACACCAATACACCTGATCTCTTCTCACGGTGTAGGCTGGGTAGCACATCTGCACACTAAAATACATCACAGCTACTCATGGTCCATAAAAGAAAACGTCTCCTCTAACCGTGATGAACAGTGCTACAGCTCAAGTCATAAAACTATAACAGAGTTTCAGTAACTTATATTGCACAACTTGTCAGGACTCTATTTGGAACACAGTTAGGGACTTGGGCATGGACTGGTGGCTGGGTAGAAAAAGTAAGCAGAAAGAGGATGCCAGCAGTGCCCAGGATCACACAGCGAGTCAGAGGAAAAAAGGGATTCAAAAGGGACGCCTGCCAAGGGAACAAGATGGTAAAGACACAGAAAGGACCGGCCCACATGAGTTGATCTAGCATTCAGAATAGCCAACACCCAAATCTGCCATCCCAAATGTAAGTACCTTGCTGGCCTTCGGGCCTGGTTTGAGAATCATTGATGATGTTTGCTTCCCTTCGACGTCTTCGTTGATACTCTGATCCTCAACCTCCTGGAAGCAAAAAGAAGAAAATCATGTAGGGCAGTGATAAGCAATGTAACTTATAACATATATATATATATATATTGTTTAATTACATAAAATCATAAACTCACATATAAGATTTGTAAAGTACATGTGGTGCTATAACATAGCAATTCTATCTGTAAATGTTTCAAGATACTGCAGTTTATCATCTAAAAATAATCGATAGGATGTTTGCGTCCGACAGAGCTCAGTAGAACCTCAGTAGGTAAGCACTGCTTGAAGGCCATCTTGCAACAAAAAGTGCCCTTTTTATACAACTTGCCATTAAAAGTTTAGTCTTTCCCCTTTAGCCACGGAACAGTACCAAAAACAAGCATTGGCAATGCCAATATGTTTGTCTTTAAAGGAATGTTTTATGCTAATGTGAAGCTTCACAAATAAATAGCACGGGAATAGATGTATTTGTGTGGAAGCAAAGATCTGTAGAATAATATTGGTGTATTGACATAGATTAAAATGTCAGGTGACAGTTGAATTGAGAAGCCAGAGATAAACATTAATTTAGGTTAATGACTGCCCTCCTCCCATCTGTTCTACTGCCAGTAAAAAGCACCATCAATTGACATGTATGTACCCCTGAAAAATTAAGCTCAGGCAGCTGAATAAATAAACAAAATTATCACCGCTGTGTCGAGGGCAAGCACTTCTTTGTGGAAGCACACAACTCCTGCCCAATCAAAACATGTACTCCTGGCTCCCAACATGTGTCTGAAGCCAAAGCCTCTCCCTAGTGATGCTCACATAAGTGACTGGCAAAAGTTAGGCCAACTTCTTCTAATATCTTTTTATGGAACCAGCAGAAAGCATATTCTTATGACGCTCAGTTGTTTGATGTTTCCCTCAGGCAGCGTTGCATGGTGGACAACTTACACGCGTCAGCGAGATCAGCAGGTTTGACGCAAACGAAGGTGGTGGAGTCAACGATATGTGAGATAAACTGAAGCGGCCTCTTTTAGATAGTTTGAGAGCGGCTTTTGAGCCTATGTTAATCCATTCTGTACTGACTTCTAGATCTGCTAAGGCTTTGCTTAGTTGTAGGGTCCAAGGATTTGTAGGGTATTCCGTCATTTAACTCTATCATTTCCTGCAGGTGGTACTTCTGGGTGTGGGCTTTAGATATCAAGATGCTATAGCGGAGTGTATTGAATGCAGCGCTGCATGCATATTCCTGGTTTGCTGAGCCAAATGAGCTTGTGATTTTCTTGTGAATTAGGAAGTAAGAAGACTTATCTGTACATTTTGCATTATATTGAGTCCAGCAGCGGTGTTGGGCGTTTGAAAGCAATGGAAGAAAGTTGGCTTTGAGGATGGAGTCTACTGATGAGCTATACAGCCGCGCATTTTACATGACGAATATTGAGACCAATGCTTTATTCTGTCTGGTTGCCGGTTTGTACCGTGGAGAGCCATTGTTAGAAAGCCATATTCCTGGAACGCGCAAGCACGCAAAACACAATGGCCGCCTCCTGGTGAGCTCTTCACCGGAACAGCCTGTTTTCGATGAATTCAATACAAATTCCTGTCAGAATATTTCTTTATAATGCTGTAGCAGTACTTTGCAGATCTTACCTTTCGCTGTGGTGGTTTTACTGGTCTGCACGACATCGGAAGCTGAGTTTTCTTTCCTCCTGCTTCAACTTCGAACTCTGTTTCAAGGTACTGCCCAGCTTTCCTGTCAGGGGGTGGAGTATTGCTCAGGAAAGCGCCTGGCTTCGGCCTAACCACTCCCACAGTCTGCTTTATCTGCAGCAGTAACCTTTTTTGATGCACTTTTTCTGCAGTAATCTCCTTTTCCTTCACTTTGAATTTATTTACAGCCGTCATTTTTTTTATAATAGGAAAATGGAGAATAAAAATGGGCAAACACCTCATAATAAGAGGAAACAACATATTTCTCCTCCTCCAATACAATCTAAAGTGGTGGAATCTAGTGATTCTACCTTAGCATTAATTCTTGACGAAATTCAAGCACTTCGTTCCTAGCACTGATACAATAGCGTCAGAGATTAACAACCTATGCAAAGATATGTCTAGTATGTCAATGAAGGTTTCAGATAATTTAATCAAAATCCAGGACAATAAAGTTAAAATCGATGCCTTTGCACCGCTTGTGGCAAAAATATCTCCTATGTCTGCTCTCCTTCTGGATTTTCAAAATCGCAACAGGCAATACAACTTACGTATTTTTAATTTGCCAGAAGATGTAGAAGGTTCCATTTGCAGACTACATTTGGAGAATTTGACACCTGGTCTTTTGAATATCAAATTTCAAGAGAAATTTGAAATAGATAAAACACATAGAAGTCTGTCTCATCGTAATCCTCACCACACAAAACCAAGAAAAATGATTTTCAAGGTTTTACGTCACCATCATTTGATTTTGATAAGGAAAGCAGCACGGGAAATTTCTTCCTTAATGGTCAATGGTAATAAAAGTGTTAATCACCAAGACTTTGCTAAGGATACTGTTAAGACTCGCAAGGAATTCACAGATATTCATCCACGATTAAGAAGTCTTGGATTCAAATATGGTCTTTTTAATCCTTCAACAATGCGAATTTGGAAAGATAATTTTTCAAAGTCCTTCCAACAACCTAATGATTTAAGATTATTCCTGGATCAGCATTCACAGCATTTTATGGATACGCATGATTCTGCTACTTGAACATTACTCTAATATGTATTTCCAACTAATATACTGTTTATTTCCACACAGGGCTCCAATGGTTCGGTCATGATTGCAAAGCGTGTGTGCGTTTCAAACTTGTTATTAATGATTATTGTTGTCGTCTTTTGTATGTTTGTTTGTCTTCTCTTTTGTTCTTCTTTCTTCCAATACCTTTTTTAGAGCTTCTATTCTTCATGTTCTTCTTCAACTTTTTCTTTCTCTTCTTAGTCTTTTCTTCCTCTCTACTTTACTATGGCTAATGTTCATAACATTAAAATAATCTCTTTGAATGTCAAGGGTTTCCGACATCCTGTAAAACGTAGTAAAATTCGAGATTATTTAGGAAGCTGTAAGGCAGATATTTGCTTCATACAGAAAACGCATATTGAAGACAAAGTTTTAGATTATATGAAAAAAAGTGGGTTGATACTATTATATCTTCTCCTGCAAAGGGTAAAAATATGGTGTTGATATTCTTTTTGGGGAAAAAAACGACATCGTCAAATTTTAAGTAAAACCTCGGATTCAGAAGGTAGATATGTCATAGCAAAAATTAAAATTCCTGATACAGCTATGTTTTTACTTAATGTGTATGGTCCAACTGCTGATGATCCTAATTTGGTCTACTCTAACTACTGAAGTACTCAAGTTGGGTAACGTTCCTCTTATAGTTGGAGGAGATTTCAACCTCATTTATAATCCTTTATTAGATAGCTCTTCTCTCACTAAATTTTGACCGCCTAAAGCATTTTTTACTTTTAAATCTTTTTTTAAAACAACAAAATTGGTGGATAACTGGCGATTGCATTTTCCTATGGAAAACATGTTTACATTTTACTCTAACCCACATAACTCACACTCAAGACGATTATTTATTAATTTCCAGACAAAAAATGAATTCTGTTGTTACTCCTACTATTGGCAATATTGATATTTCTGATCATGCCTTGATTTCCATTGTTCTACAATTTAGTTCAAATTTTAAAGCACAAGCCAGATGGCACATGAATACTAGTATTGTTTCAATGAACAAAATACACCGAAAATTTTAAAAGCACTTCAAGAATACTTGCAACTTAAACCAGAAGGCTCTACTAGTATGGTGAATAGATGGTACGCTTTTAAAGCCTATATCAGGGGTGCCTCCATTTCTCTCATGGCACATGAAAACAAAACGTTCAATACAAGAATTAAGGAATTGGATAAAAAAATTGCAGAATTTGAGAGACTGTTTATTACCTCTAATGATCTTCAATATAGATTAAAGTTACAAAAACATTGATTTGATTTTAATTCAATCCTTAGCAAAAGAGCTGGTGTTCAACTCTCTAACGTTAAAGCCAAATTCTGTTTTAATGCTAACAGATCTGGACTGCTTTTGGCCAACTATTACATATCAAAAAAGATACAACACAAATAAATTAAATTCATGGCCCCAATGGGAAAATTGCATTATCGCAAAATGATATTGGTAATGAATTTTTTTAATTATTACGCTACTCTATATAATAAACATAAATTTGATGATCCTTCTTTAATTGACTCTTTTTTTATCTAAATGAGGTTTTCCCAAGGTTTCTCAATTAACTAAAAATAAATTAGATTCACCCATTACTGAAGATGAAATTTTATTAGCCATTAAGTCTCTTAAACCTAAATAAATCCCCAAGACCGGGTGGCATTCCAGCAGAATCTTATAAAGAATTTCAGTTGCAGCTTATTCCTCATTTATTTAAACTATTTACCTTTTTTAGTTCTATAGGGGCTACAACAGGTTCTTTTACTGAGGCCTTGATTGTTATACTACCTAAACCTAACAAAGATCCTACACTTGTGTCAAATTACCGTCCTATTTCCTTAATAAACCAAGATTGTAAACTCTATGCCAGAAGACTTGCAACTAGGTTAGCCTCTGTTTTAGATTCTCATATTCATCTAGATCAGTCTGGGTTTATGAGAAATAGATACTCTCTCAATAACACCAGAACGTTATTCCATGTTATAGAAGGCTTCCTAGAGAACCTTATTGATATCAAGGAACGCTTCAAACAAAGTAGGTACGAGCACAAAATCCTCGACAGGGATGAACAGAGAACACTCAGCCTTCCCAGAGCAGACACACTTAAAACTTAGAACTAGCACAGCAGGCAGGACAGGCCGAGAGTAAAAAATAGCGACTATAGAAGGTGTTATGAAACCTGACATCAAGGGGAAAAAAAGGGAGTGTATGCCCAGTGTAAAATAAAAAGCCCCGACCGGGGATCCAGTCTCTCCTGTGTCAGAAATGGCGGATGGTTGGTTGAGAGGTGTTTAGCTAAGGAAGCAGTGAAACTCATGGTCGGAGTCCGTGTCCCTGCTAACTGCATGTAGTCCACAGATCCATTTGGGCTCCATCCTTTTATGCAATTCCTATCCCCAGCACGGTTATTCATGGGGATATGAGTCAATGCCTAAAGAATCTGAATTTGATGGGCCCTGTGTGTGTTGTACGATAGTGCTCGCAATCAAACACCACATCAACTGCAATACACAGTATGTCACCTACATCATCGAATGCCCTTTCACAAGATCTATGTAGGCCGCACCGTACGCAGCCTCAAGACCAGAATCCAAGAACACCGCAGGGCCTTCATCAATGGCGACAATAGATACCCCATGACAGAGCACTATCGTACAACACACACAGGGCCCATCAAATTCAGATTCTTTGGCATTGACCATATCCCCATGAATAACCGTGCTGGGGATAGGGAATTGACACTACAAAGGATGGAGGCCAAATGGATCTGTGGACTACATGCAGTTAGCAAGGGACACGACTCCGACCATGAGTTTCACTGCTTCCTTAGCTAAAACACCTCTCAACCAACCATCCGCCATTTTCTGACACAGGAGAGAACTGGATCCCCGGTCGGGGCTTTTATATTTTACACTGGGCATACACCTCCCTTTTTTCCCCTTGATCGTCAGGTTTCATAACACCTTCTATAGTCGCTATTTTTTACTCTCGGCCGTCCTGCCAACCAGCTGCACCACATTTATGCCTACACATCGCATTCACCTTAAATTTATGCGTGCCACACACTGGCGATCTGCACAACACATTAGCATTTACATATGGCTCTTGACCTAAGCTCATACGTGGCACGCCGCTACTGTCTCTTTCGGCTTCACTTTATTATTGATGCCGCCGCTCTTGTGACATCTTGCCCTGCTCCCAATAACATTTGTGGCCAACACGCCACAGATCTCCCGCCTCTGCACTCTGAAATATATTACACCCTTGGTCAGCAACTATGTCCCTCTCACGGCTCTCCCACTTTAGGATAATATCCCTCTGAACAGGGGCAATTTACTTCTCCGCCTTTCGTCTCATCCACCTCCCCGGGGTCTGACATTGCCTCTCCCGGGAAGCCTTTCTATTGTTTCCTCCAGGTGAATTCTCACCCCCCTTTTTTTTCTTCACATGAGGATCTTCACCCTCCCCCTGTTTTATTTAGCTACGTTACAGGCACAGGCATGGGGTTCATCTTTTCCAGTCTGAACGGCATCAAGTCACTCTACCCATATGGTCCAGCAGCCTTTTCAACTTCTGCTGATGCTGCCAACTGTCCAACGTGCAGGCTCATCACTCCTACTGCACAAATGTTACTGCCAGGTTTTACCTTTATTTTTTGTTTTGCACGTACATTTATTTTATGTATTGTAATTTTCAGCCCTGAAGAAGTTCATTGTTAATGAACAAAACGTGTTGGCTGGAATTCAGTTCTGTTGAATGACTTTGAAAATAAAAAACGTACCTTTTGACACAACTTTATGAATGAATATACTTATTGTACAGACCACCTGGGTAGTGCACCACTCCAAATTCTGGTCTAGTCGTTTCTCTGCTTTGCAGTTGGCACCCAAGAACGGCAGGTGGAGGAGTTGCATGTGCACCCCAACAAGAAATAAAGTTTGATCAATCACACAGGGAATACAGCAGGGAAGTGCGGCTATCATGGTCTGCCGTTGCTCGCCTTATTCCATACTGTTGGTTGTGTTAGTTATGAAGCCTGGTGGGATAGTAATATTTTTTTATGTACAATAGGCCTGGGCGGTGAACTTTGCTCTGTTCGCAGAGTTTTCTACACTTCGCACTCCGCGGAGTGCAGAAAACTCTGCTTCGCGATGTGCAGCGGAGTTTTTTCGACAGCTCGTGATCGTGAATGGTAAGTTTGCGAGTGCGAGCTGCTGCTCGGGTAGAAACTCTACCTGAGCTGCAGGGATACCAAGACAAACTGCAGTTCACACTTCACTCCGCCACTCGCGGAACTTTGTGGAGCTTTTTATAACTTCGCGGAGTTCCACTTATCAAAACTCTGCGAACTGCACACAGGCCTAATGTAGAGCCTCTTCAAGTTGTTATACACCTAAGTCATCTAAAGGAAAGCTTTCAATCTCACTTGTCTCACTATTGAAAGTATTTTGGGTATTAGTTGAGGGGATAAGTACCCTCATCCAATAATAACCACAATTCTTGTCAAGGTGAACCTCAATATCACTAAATTAAACTGAGCTAAAACCTCCTGGTAGCCATGGCACAGAGCAGATAGGCTTAACTCAGAGGCAAGGTGTAAAGTAAAGACAAATCCCAAACCAATTAATACAAATATAGTAATATTTATCAAATAGAATGACACCAAAATGACAAAAATACAATACATAAAATCAGAGTAATGAATTTTTAAAGTTTGAATTTAAAATAACCCTGGGTGGTGAACACCGCTCCGCTCGCGGAGTTTGCAAAGTTTTCCGCACTCCATGTTACGTGGAGCTTGCCGAGTTCCGAAAAATGGTGCAGATTTTTTTCCTTGCTCGTGTTCATCAACGTCAAGTTGGTGAAGGCAGAAAATCAACCTCCCGGCAAAATTTTGCCTTGTTCGCACTTGTCAACTTCAAGCTGGCAATCACGAGCGTGGAAAATAAACCTGGTGAGATTTCTCAACACTGGGGGGATCAGGATTCTCATTGCTAGTGGTCACGTATGCTCGCAACCACTTGCATTGAGAAACTGCCCGTTTGCATTGAGAAAGCTGCCACTCGAGTAAAATCTTCTCAAACGGCAGAAAAGGAAAGTTTGCTCTGTGCATGGCGTCGTTCGCAATGATTGCATAGTGCGGACAAGCATCCGGCACCGTGCGATCACCGCGAACAGCATTTTTCTGTCATACTCCACCTGAGTGTTTTTTTTGCACTTCACAGAGTTCCGAGTAGCACAACTCCGTGAACTCCGCCTAGGTTTAATTTAAAATAGCGTTGGAAAGCATTTAGCGCCAACCATGAGCACCTGTTGTGTTGGACTTGACAAGGCTAAGGTTTATGGTCCACTGCAATGGACCATGGATCAGATACAAGAACCTAGTTTGTCCTGGTAAAATATTACCTTCACACTTGTAAATCTTTATGGAACAGAAAGTCTTCAGTGTGGCAAGGAGGTAGTCTGTAGCCTAAACTTGGCTTGTCGATGATGGAGAGTCGAAGTTCCAGTTCTTGGTAAAGCTGTCGACAAAGGCAGGAAAGCTCAGTTTGGGAAAAGCTTACGTTTCATGCCCAAACAGCCCTTGATATCAAATAGATGCAAGCAGCAGCTTGGTCTGGTGACGTTTTCTACATGTGGACATTAAAACGTTTCTGAGCGCAGATTTACTCAGCGGGCCAAGACTTCAGTCCAAGCCAAAGATGGCTCGAAGTTATTGGATGCTGGTCTACGGTGGTCCTATTCAAGTGGATATGTGCAGAGAAGAATATAGTGAGAACTGCAGCAAACTCAGTTCCAGCAGGAATGCACCCTCAGTAGAACAGTTGGCCGATTGTTCTGGTCCCACGCTGGTTCTCCGGGCAAAATTTGGAAAAATGTTTCCAAGTCCCAGACCAGAAGGCTAGGCTGCCAGGAGTACTCTCTGATACTGGCCAAGATTCCAGACCCTTAGAACCACACTTGGAGATTAGGACTTGATTCAGCAAAGGCCAGCAGAAAGGACCATGCCCCATAATGTTGAAACAAACAAAAAATTCCTGTTGAAGCTTTTTGTGGCCCTATAGCTCAAACTGTCGGTTACCCAACTAACCCTTGGAGTCACGTCTGGGATCCTGGGTACGAGGAGCAGATTGAGTCTACTTCAGATATTCAGACAGCAGGACACTCCTTCTGAATCATTCCAAGTCCAGCTGTGTGCTGAGGAAAGAAATGGGGATGCCACATTTATGTCCAGTTCCAACCTGTGGGTGGGGAAATCTCCTTCCCACTCCCTAACCAATGGAGTAAACGTTCCCAGGGATGACCCTGTCCACTTTTGATGCACTTCTTATGTGTTTTACCATAAAAAAAATCCCAAAGTGCCCCCTATGCTCAAAACCAACATGTCAGACCTTTAATTCCCCTGTGCAGAGATCCTGTCCACATCCCTGCAGGTGGCCAGGGAAATGAGCAACCGATCATCTGTGGTCACTCTTCACTAGTTCTGGAGGTGTCATCTCTCCCACTGAGCCTGGCGCCTGACTGACTAGAGGGACAAAGGAAAGGGACTGGCCTAGCTGTTAGCAACATCTGCCTGTTACAAGGTTGGCCTCTAAGAAGTTGGTAGAGCCTTCTAGGGAAACAGAACACCTCCCCATACCCAAGACCTTTGCCTCAGCTCAGGGAGAAAATTCACATCTCATCAAGGGGGCTACTCACCTCTTGGGTGACAGATGAAAGCTAATGCAAAATGCCTACTAGAGGCTTTTGTCAGGTAACTTTTCAAAAAGTACCTATTTCAAAAATAGGTAGTGCAAATCCAACTTTACCAATGATTCTAATAAATATTTTCAAAAGTCAAAGAATGAACTTGGTTTCCTAGATGGAGATAACAATATTAATGGAATTTGGTATCCCATTGCTTTCCTATTGAACAGTTCATCCTGCTACAGTGAAAATAGCCTTTTGGGCTTTTGTACTGTTAGGACATGTTTAAATGTCTGACTTTTAAATGCCACACACCCAGCCTTATGGCACTAAGGACAGATTAGGATGACTTTAACAGGCGTTTTTTAGGCCTGTCAAAAAGGGATATTTCGGGTGGTTGAATATGCAGTTTAAACTGGCACAACTGAGCACTGTCACAGTATCTGACACTGTGGGTGGTGCAGGCCACTTATGACATTTAACTTACACGCCCTAGATATATTGTGGTACCATATACTAGGGGCTTATAGATAGGTTTAATATGCAGATTAGAGGTATGTGAATTTTCCTCACGTTGAAAGGAGAGCATAGGCCCCTTATGACTGGTTAGCAGGGGCAAAGAGTTCTACAGCTATCAAACAGTCAAGGCAAAGATCTGGGGTGGTACCACGCAAAGTATGGCTGTTTCCAACAACTATCTTTTCCGGTGTTAGATTCTTTGTTGCTATGCAGGATTGAGCCAGTAGGCAGGATCGATGAGGCAGGAGTCTACTAGGCTCCTATTATGATGGTGGACCTCTGCCACAATTTCAACTGTATTTGTAAGTTAGGGAATGTTTTGGCAGTTTCCTGTTGTTGTGTTTATTAGGACTGGTTGCTCTGATAAAGTTTTGTTCAATGAGACATTTGAAATGATTTTGGAGATACTAAAGAACTGGGCAAGGAGTTGCTCTGATGATGTCATTGACTTGCCGCTTTTTAAAAGCTTGCTTTATAGGTCCTGTGTGGTCCTGGACATGGTGTGTGGTCTCTTTGATGGGCATAATTACTGCTTTATGCAAGATTTGTTTATCAAATCTAAAATTGCTGTACGCATAGGGGAACTGTTCTGACTGGTGATAGAACTGATAATATCTGCTTTTGGAAGCGAAAATGTTTCAATTCTGTTGCCACTTATTGATTTTAAACAATGCAAAGGTATAATGAAGTGGGAAATATAGGAGGTAAAGGTGAGAGAAAATTCTACTCACCTTCCCTCCCCGGCTGTTTTTTGTAGATTTACGGTATGCTAAATGGTGTGGGTTAGATACTTCCTTCTCCTGGTTTCCTTCATGATCCCTGTTGATTATGAAAGTCTCTGTTGGGTCCATTATCAATCTTAATTACTTGGAGTGCCGGGAAAATGAAGAAAGCGATCACTGAGTTGTTCAGGGGGTCTTGGTGAAGACAGATGTGTCCTTTACTGTTGCTGTAACTACTGGAGTCTAGGTCCTGAGGTGCAGATTTACAACTTCTAGCGCATCTCTGCAAATCAGCAGGGATGCACCAGAACAGATGCGTCATGCAACCCCCCCCCCTTGCGCCACCACAGATGCGCTGCATTTACAAAGCGGCGCACCATGGTGCAAGGAGGAGCAGATGCGTGACCCATCTTGTGGAGTACGGGCGGCGCATTGCTGAAGTCGCGTCGCAAGCGAGATGCAACTCCTGCAATGCACTGGGGCCTCCCATACTTAATGTGGTGCGTCACTCCTTGCACCTGCTCAAGCAGGCGTAGGGAGTTGACGCAGCAGCGTCGTAAAACTGACTCAGTAAAATCTTGTAGATTTCACTGCGTCAGTTTTACGGGGCTTTCCTGCGAGGGAACTCCCACCCTGCGACAGAACGCCCACATGAAACCTGACGCAGGTTTCATGTGGCACAGGGCTTTACAACGTGACACATCAGCCTAGATGCGTCACGTTGTTAATAAGTCGCAACGTGGCGCATGGTTTATGCCGCTGCTGCGTCACAAAAGTGACGCAACAGTGGCGTAAAAGTGTCGCAAGGGGCTCGTAAATCTGCCCCAAAGTTGTTTGTTGAGTGACAGGGCTGCCACCAGCGAAGGTTCTCAGAGAGACCGGGGGCCCACTCTGTGCGCATGTTTCCTCTTTTATTCTGACCCAAACCAACCAGACCTGAGGGCTGTATGGCAGGACTGCAAGGGAAATGTGAGTCACAGTAAACAGCCGCCTGGTCATCAGTCCAATATCACAGCACCAAAATCCTTGTGTGTGAGAGATAATTAATTTTGATGGGTCAGGTCAAGTCAGATAGAGAAGATTGGTGACATCTGCTCATTTTGGCACGTTTGGGAATACCTCTACCATTAGATCCATAGGGATCAAGAGACTCAATGAAGTTTTGATGAAATACAAGGAGGAGTCTGACGTGCACTGGAAGCATTAGCCATCCTGCAACGTATGGAGCGTAATTGGAAATAAAGCCCTCTATGTTGTGCGAGGGAAGAAGCAGAGCACTCACAGCATCAGCATTGGCAGCGGGCTGCCGAAGAAGAGGTTAGGGTAGGAGAACACACCACTCAAGATCAAGGTCACCTCATTAGATTCAAATGAAAACCACATTCTCTGCCTTTGTTTCTAAGTTTTTATAAGTTTGAGGGTGCTTCAGAAATGTTGCTTCTGTGGCTCCTTCACACTTTTTAATCATTTAATAAAATTGTTGTGCTTACTCTAGTGACATGCTTAGTACCCAACACTGAGTTCCCATGGAAAGAGGATGCCAATTAGGAAAACCCTAAGCTAATATTTTACAGACCACCAGTCTTCCAGCTACCTTGTCACAGAGGGAATCCACTAGGTGTCAAACCTCATTAAATACCGATGCTGCCTTCTCTATGTTCTCTTATAGCATCTGTATATTTGGGGTTGACTTAGATGTAGATGGAAACCACACAGATGCCAAAATGCCTCATGCCCCCCACCTCACTTGCAGGAAAAGGTGGCTACCCCAACAGCTCAATTCCAGTAGCACTTTTCCTGTCTGGATCTGCCATGTATTAACCATGGTAATCTTAGCTGGGAAAATTAAACAATTGTCCTCCATACAATGAAAGAAAAGCTTTGGTACATGTGGAACATTAGTTATTTTGTTCCAAAGATGGACTGGCAGCAACTGTTCCAATTTCCCTAATGCAGTGCCTGTCATACACACAGGAGCCACTTCAGGGAAGAAAATGTCTCTGATATGGCAGCACAATCAATCGGGGGGCTCAGAAAGGCACACTGTCTTTATTAAGTGAAGCACTCCAATCAAATTTAAAGAAACAGGTTGAGCTCGTTCAATTCTGTGTCTTCTTATAGGAGATCAATTTGCATAATTCAAACTGTAAGCTGCAGAGGTGGTGTATGCTGTATCGGATGATAATGAAAATCTACTCAGCACAACACAGACTCAAATGGCACTTATAAAATGGGAGCAATTATTAACCAACTTCATGTTAATTACTGCATTGATCTTGGAGAGATGACAGCTGAGTGATCAGGGCAGATTTACAAATTTTCACCGGGTTGCAGGCACAGACACAGTACTAGATGCTCTGGCGATACAAAGAAAATGGCTGCTGTAAGAGGTAGTACTATCTACAGCTGAGGTTTGTATGGTCTGACTCTTAAATATCAATGTGATGTTGAGTATGAACAATGCAAGGATGAGTTACCCAAAAAGTGCCTTCAAACATCTTGAGGTCCAGTGGATCCCCTTGAAGTTTCCCATCGATGACCATCAGTGAGTGGCAGCTGGCGAGGGCTCCCAAGAGCGGCCCCCAGGGTAAGGCTGCACCAGAGCTGAACCTGTGAACAGTCTGAAAACTGAAACAGAAACAATAGTGAGGACTCATGCTTGCCAGAAATAAGTGTTAGTGATATTGTATTAAAAGAATAAGAACTATGGTCCCGATTCACAGAACTAACTTAAGACAAAATCCTAAACTTACTACTTTTGGTATTCACAGAAGTTTGGATTTTGTCTTAAGTTTGTCTTAAGACAGACTTAAGTTAGGATTTTGTCTTAAGTCTGTCTTAAGTCTGTCTTAAGACTAACTTAAGACAAAATCCTAACTTCTGTGAATACCAAAAGTAGTAAGTTTAGGATTTTGTCTTAAGTTAGTTCTGTGAATCGGGCCCCTATAGCATCGATATGTGTATGAAGGTGGGCGGCTTCCTAATGACTCGACAAAGGCACCTCTGTCCACCAGTATGGGATGATACCTCTCTGTGTCAACAGGTGTCGGCTCACACTGATATCCATCACCATAAAGTCTGACTCTCCACCACTGATGATGGGATGCCCTTCATTTTAGTGAGGACGGCCAGGCTGTGGAACTCCCTGCCTTCACATATGCGCCTGATCAATTCCGAACATGAATTCAGAAAGACCCTGAAGACGTAGCGCCGGGACACCTCAGCTTGAGTAGCTGTTGCGCTCTACAAATGCTAATATTAATATTACTATTTTTCAAAGCTTAACCCTTGTAAACCACAGTGTCTTCTCATCTCTTCCTCTGGACATGTCTCTTCTGCTTATCCTCATTTTTTGTAGGTGCTACTATGTATTTCTACATCTCTTGGCTTGTCTCTGAACTTCACACTACACACAAGTAAACTGATTGCTACATGTTTATCTCAGCTTTACTGATTGTGGAGATTAAACCGTTTGCTGCCATCATCTGACTATGGTTATGTCCTGATCTCTTCAAGGCCAAACGGTGGTGCCACTCTTCTTTCTGGCCTATCTCTATCATTATTTGCTTCCCTAAAAGGCATGATCCACTCTCAGACTACCTTCTCACCGGTGCTCCTCACTTGACCACATCACGCCTATTTTCGGTTCATAACAAAGGTTACCTTGCTCTTTGCGATCACCTTCTAACTTTCATGCATGAGGTACAATGCACTTGTCATGGGACAACCACACAGAAAGCTGCATATAGCAGAGTTTGCTGACTGATCACAAGCTTGGATCTGCTGTGTCTGGGTATTCACAAATTCCACCATCTAGATCTCTCTGCTCAGACTCTCTGCAGAATCCCTTACAGTTTGGGACTTCCTCCCGCCACCAGAATCCATTTCCGGGCCAGTTCTCTAATTCACGCCTGTTGAGATACCTCATTCCTGCATAGTTTTCAGTGGTTGACTTAGGGCTGTTTCTACTGAACAGTTGCTGATATTTGTAGTTATTTATAATTCTTGAATCACAATGTGTCTGGATATTTTTCTTTTACAACTTTTACTTAATTCATTAACTTTGTTCTAGACTGTACACCACCATGTTGTCTTTGTGCTAGGGATGGCAATTTAAGGAGAAGTAAATACATGCATGTGTACATAATGCTACTTTTATCATTTGTTTTATGGGGCCAAACTCTTCTTTGCAAAAATCCCAAAGAATTGCAAGTTTCAAGGTTAAACAGCAAAATGTCAATGAAATTCCAAAGGTGCATTTGTTCCAGATGTCTGTATTTAAGACATGACTACCTCCCACGGACATGTGTATTCAAGCCTGTGCAGGACCAACCAGATAAAACCTCTGTGGCTCAGTTTGTTTGCAATCCATCCTCTTTTCATCTGTCTCATAAGGAAATTCATAAATCTACACTTACTCCTATGGTGTGAGTGCCACACTTATTAACTTAGACATCCAAGGATGGCCTTGAGGTACGCAAGTGAGTGAAACTTACAAAATATTGTATTCTGTCTTTAAACAGTCTTCACACTGTCTTTAAACAGGCTCTGGTCTGTCCTTCGTTGTTAGACTACCTTGAAGCAGCTTTCAGTTAGAAAATACGTCAGCCATTGAAAGAAATTTTTATCTCTGCTTGAAAGAGACTTAAATCTATTCATCATGGCTCAAGACTATCACTTACGATTTAAGGCAGTTTTAGGATTGTCTTAAATGAGGGAAAGGACAACGTTCAGCTCATAAAACAATATAAAAGCAGAGTTAAGCGCTTGAAGAATTTTGGTAAATGTGGGCTGCTGTACCTCTTCTTAATTTGTGGTTATTATTATGAGTAGGAGTGGACGAACTCGCCGAGTTTCACTTACATGACAACTCCATGAGATTCTGTGGAGCGACACAAACGGGCGGAATCAGCATATTGTGCTGATGTTTAGCGCAGGAGCTTGGTCCACGCTGCAAAATCAGCGCGAATGGCACCATGAGATGTGCCAGCGGGTGTCCTTCTTTGCTGTCACCTGAGTCGATTTTTTACTCGAGCAGCAGTTTTCTCACTGTGAACAGTCGTGACCAACCGTATTGAGAAAATCTCACTGGGTGCCATACTAGCGCCCGGACATTGCACTATGGGATGCCAATCATCATGCATGCTCATCAACTGACCATTGGCGAATCACGCGTGAGAAATAACTCTGCCACGCAGTGATTGGCGGAGTTTTGCCAGAACTCTGCATTACAAGTGCAACACGGAGTAACCAAAACTCCAGGATCTCTGCCGGCAGAGCAGAATTTATGGCCCACCTCTAATTAAGTCTTAGCTGTGCAAATGATAGCTATAGACATTCTTTTCACTGCATGTTAATACAAAATCTACAGGTGGTGTAAAACAAATTTAAATTCAAGAACATGAAATTTCAATTTCTGTTCTTTAAGACACAGACCACATCTTCTCAAAACAATAAAAGAATGTCCATTTAGGTGGTGACCAAACTCACCTGTTCCCTCCTGATGGCACAAGTCCCCACAGATCCAGGCCATCTTCTGTTAAGGTTCCTGTCTGTGGAAGAATATCAAATAATATTACTTATTGCACCACTTCCAGAAAGTGCCATATGAGGATGATTCTAGGTATCCTGGTTCTGCGTAATGTATTTTTCATCTCCGTCCCAGATACATCATTTGTTCAAAATGACATTTATTTGAATTCATTAGCTTGGACATCGCATAATCTATTATAAATACATTTGGATTGCTGAACCTTTGTGTTTGCAGCCTTGACTCTTCAATCAAAATCCAAATGCACAATGGCATCATGCAGTTTTGATTGCAAAGAATTTATTAATGAAAAGAAACTGCTGGCAAGCTAGTCCAGGCTCATCAAATTCTGACAAAGACATGACTTTGGGAAGTGGATTCAAGACTAAAGGCATGTGTCTTGTGATGAGGCCAATATGTTACTTCCTTGCTGGGAGATGGTAACCATTTCTCTATGCACACTTAGAGGTAAGCTCCCAACCCTCTTTGTACAAATATTATGGACATTTTCTCCACATCTGTTGCCTAATCTTGGAAAAGGGTATTAGAAAGGACAGACATTGCTAACCTGGTGGTAGGTGAAAGGTATCTGCAGTCTTTACCCTGAAGGATGTCACCACGCAGGTAAGTATCACACAGGAAAGTCCCATGCACCCCCTCCCATGAATCCTAACCAGATCTACATAAACTATACTACTTTTGGATGGTGTTTGCCTTTCACAGCCAACAACCTAATCTTAGTTAAGATTCTGAGTGGCACATACAAGAGGATCATACTTGCAATTAGTGGCGGGCTGTTCTGTTCCAGGAAAGAACATCTGGCGGAGCATACAACTCACCCTTGTATACAATGAGACCCCATATTCCCTGCCGATTTTTTTGAGTGCATCAAAAACTCGGAGTTTCCTGCGAGTAGGTTTGGAATCACCGCCAACTTAGTCACTTCTCCATGCGCACAGAGCCCTCACAGTGGGAATGTCACTATGAAAGTGTTGGGTATTGGTTGCCACCAGAAATAACGATACAGCGAACAAGCACTCATTGACTGGTAATGTACAGGATAAGCTCTTGGCCAATCTCCAGCTCTCTGGATTTCCTGGCACAGAATATCCTGCCATGGGGTCATAATGACTAAGAAGGCCATTGCAAAGATGGGGCAGTTGACCTTTAGCTATGCTTCGGATGAAGCTGGTCACACTCTGGAGTCATACGTTAGACTAGTCAAACGGAACATTCTTGTACGTGCCTGACTGTGTGAACAGAGCTAAACATTTGCCAAACTCTAGTAATGAATGTTCATTATCCCAGTCCCTCCCCTATGAATATATACTAAAGCTGATGTGATTGTAAACAGGTGCATTCAAGATGGCCTCAAACTGCTGCATTTACCTTGTCGAAGCAGACAATGTTGACTTGTCCCCATAGGTTGATCCGCTGAGGGCTGAAGCAGACGATGCCCTTATTCTTCAGCCTTTTTTGGGCGTACATGACACCCACCGCTAGAGCAGCCAGGAGAGCGGGTGGCACTGCTGTGGTCATCATGATGATCGCCATGATTATAGTTCTCCCAGCGGATTTCTGGTGGAGGAAAGACACCACATTGGAAGCAAACACAAACAAAGACCTTTATAGTTAGAATTTTGGTGTGCTTAACACTGCTAATTGCAATTTAAATTTCTACCATATCCCTTTTTATTTTATATCCTTAAGTTAAAAGTGGTATGCTTTTCAAAGAACAGATTCTTTCAAGTGTGGACGAACATATGTCCTGATCAACAGTCACAGTCTTACTGTTAAGGAACAGTTCTGTTGGCTAATTTTACCCAAACCTCCAGTAACCATCCTCTAAGGGCTCCAGGGTCTCAATGAGACGCCAACTAGATTTGTTTCCCTTGTAAACCACTGGTGTGAGATCCCTTAGTAAGGTATCACTGACTGTAATTATCTTTCTTAATGGTTTTGAGCTTCAACCTGTAGTGCCCAATTAAAGAAAATCAGCAGCTACAGACAGCTGAGGTAATAGTAAGTGCACACATGTGTGGGTTGAGTCAAGAAGACTATCGACCATCTGTGCATAGGAAGCTCTGTGACAAATGTGGTCAAAGTCTAAAATTAGATATTTCAATTGGTCACTTAAAGGAAATGTAACAGTCCTTTTGGATAAAGTGTAAAATATGTTTGTCACTTTGCACATGTTATGTTTAAACTGCATAACACTGTAACTTTAATTTGGAACATGAAACTAGGACCAGACTTGTTAAAAATGTAAGTGGTGCAACCACTTATGGTTTGTCTCTCCAGGACCAATGCCACTTCACATCTGCCATCCTTTTTCTAAAATGCTTTGAAATACTATTCAAGGATGTCAACAAGAATTCCATTTGTGCCATATGAACAAGAGATATGTTCCATGTGGGATCTGGAACTACGAGGACCGGTTCCAGTAGAAATGTAGAAAAATTTGTGCAAATCATATTATTAAAATTAGAAGGGCCAAAAAGGTTCAGAATAGGATTGTGTTCAATCACTTTAAAGGTGTAATTGGCTTTTATGGGATGCACAGCCTAAATCTAGGTAATTAGGTTCTGCATTAAAAGCAGAACATTGGACAACTAGGTTGAACTGACATTTCTTACACCCATGAAAAAAGTAGTCTGTAGTATTCTTTCTGCATTGAAAGCAGTGCTTACATTTTGCAGGGGGGCTGACGGTCCTAGGCACACTTTTTATCGGACTAGTACATTTTAAGTTATCTCAGTGGTTTTGAGGGAAAAGCTACATATTGATTAATTAATTACTTTGGAATTCTTTACTGCTTTGTATCAGGGTTAAAAACAATCAGGAAGGGTGTGTACACATAATGTGCATCAGACATTACATTGTACAAGTAGAAGCTTTTGTCCTGGGCCTTGTCAAGCTAACATGCTTGAAACAGTCCATCCATGGTGGCCTCCCTCCCACAAATGGAAACTACTATATCCAGGTCAGACACTATTTCCTTCAGTGAAGATGAGTCCCTGGCCTTACACCTATCCAGTGACTATGTGTCCTTCCATGGCCGCTGGTGTTTGCAGCACATCCATGTTGATCCCTGGAGCTGTCCAGGTTTGGGAAAAAGCCACCAAGAAGTGACATTCAGCACACCAGGCAGTAGAAGAACCACCTGGAGCCAAAGTCATACCCTGGCCTCTCCTGAGCCTCCATGTTCCACTGACTTCCTAGTCCTAAGCTCTACCTCAGGCTGTTCTAGTGGTCCATAGCTCCCTGTCTCATCCCAGCCTTGAGCCAATGCCTCCCACACCCCAATACCCATACTCCTTTGAAACTGGATTCACCAAGTCATTAAAAGTCTCTGAAAACAGTGAAATAAAGAAAATGTTACTTACACCTGCCCTGATGTATATCACAATTGTATAAATCACTGCCATGAGTCCGAATACAGCAAGGAACATGATAAACCGCACTGCGTCTCGGTGTAGCTTGAAGTTGACAGGCCTGGAATATAGGATGGACCTCACCAGATCACCTTTTGTTGTGTTGAACCCTAGTGGAGATAGAAAAACAATGATGTTATGAAAGGCAAATACAGAAGGAAGAGTGTATAACAATGCCATTGAGCACAGCAGTGAACAGTATGGATACAGGATCTCTAGATCTGCACACTACGGTTGACACCAATATATTTCCAGAGAGAGCCTAAAGAGGATGCATTTGGGATTAGTCAAGCAATAAGCAAGCAGGCTACCAATCCAATGATAATGCAAGATAATGATGATGGGAAAAGAAAGTGGCAATAAAAAGGGGGCAATAAGCTGAAACTGGAGGCTCTTACTTGGCTTTGAAGCTTGGCCCAATATGTCACAGGATATTTAGTAGATTAATTGTCTAATGTTTCAGTCATTTACATGGTTGATTGTTGGTGCTCTTTCAGTGCACCCTACTTAGTCCCATGCCCAGGGACGGAAACATGTATTTATTATTGTCCTTGCATTTAGTCATGATTGTGTTAGTTTTCAAATCTTTTTTATATATATTCAACTCAATTACAATTACATTCTATTGGAAGCATAACCCAAAAATATATGCAGTTGGTTCACAAAAGAATCAATAAAATATGGAATTACAAATAACATTTTGAATTGTCTAATATTGTCCTTTCACCACATAATGTCTGCCTACATTGTGTGTTGACTACACAACGGATATCAAAATAACATTTTGTATATATCAAGATATTAATATTATGATATGACTGCATGTATCCTTTTTCACTTCCAAATGTTTGTTCTTGTGCCATATCCTGTAGATATTATTTTGGGGGGGCTGTAACTAATTTAAATCAGGTGAGGGTGTCCTTTCTCATTATCCTTAGATGCATGGCAAAGTACTGTTTCTTCAATAATATATATTGCATCTCAAATAAACACAGCCTGATAAAAGTTCTCTCTTCTTAAGGAAATGAGACTCTTTCTTCCAGTCAGAAACTTCAGAACTGCTGTTAAGGCTCTTATACTCTTGTATCTTGTTAGTGCTAATATCCTGCTCAAGGCCTCCCAGACTTCCCACTAGCATCCATAAAGGAAGCCTATATACTGCAGTGTCTCATCCATGACCTGATGAAATATGATCAGATCACCCTAATAAGGAGGTAACTCCTTTGACTCCACTCACTGGCCTGCATCATTTACAAAGCCATTACAACCTGCAGACACGCTCACCATCTCTCTTGGTTGGTTGCAAACACAGAGAGAGGACGCCATCTGACTGTAGACTAAGAAGTGAAAAAAAGAAACACCAAGGCAGCAGGTCATTTCTATCTCTGTATCCAGGAAGGAAACATCATCCCTGTATCCATCAACGCCCACACCTTAAATAACATACATAAGCAGGATTGTTTGATGAAAGCAAAGTTAATTCCCCTGAATGACGTGGGAGCTCCTGGAGTTCCAGCAAGATGTCTGACAAAAAAGTAAGCACAGGTTATTGTACCCATTTTCAGGGTTGGTTAGTTATTTAGATATGTATTATATATATAGAAATCTGCATTGAGGAATGAGTGGATATATAAATATCTGGATGGAGGATGTAGTATCAGTGTGATTGACTGTTTACTTGACTAAATGATAGTGTCTCACTGAATATGTTGGATAGTGACTAAACTGTGTGAATATCTGTATTACTTTGTCAGTTGTTGTGTAAACTGCTGCACCAGTTGGTTACTAGCTACGTGAAAGTCTATATTAGTTATTGATTAGTTAACTGATTATTTGTAGGGGAGAGTGAATGTGTGTGTGGTTCGGTGGGGGGGGTGTGACTGCCCAAAGATGTGTGAATAGTTGATTCAGTAGGTATATGACGTTAAGACTAGATGTTATAATATTTGTTTGTGTGAGTGAATATCTTTATGGGTGTGGTGATGAGCAAATATATCTCTCAATGGTACATGTTCAACAAACTAGAATAATAAAAGGCAGTGTATGTGACATTTGTTGTATATAAATAAGTATATATAAGACTCAGTAATTGCATGAGTGACTGTATGGATAACTGTGTACTTGTAATAGTGATTTTATAACACACTAAGTATGAGTTACTGTCTATATGAATAAATGAAGAGGTGTTTGTATAAGTGTGTAGCTGAGTAAATTTAAGTATGATCCATTGTTTGCATAAGTGAGTAGGATGACTGCATAAGTGAATAGGGTGTGTGCTGATGTATAATGTCAATATAGGTGTATAAGTAAATTTGATAGTGTTCTATTGATCATTGACAGCTTGTACGTGTGAATCTATAGGTAATTAATTAGATGTGTGTGTAGATCTAGGAACCACTGAGTGGGTTTTTAGATACTTGTATTGGTGTGTCAATGGATTCAAATATAGTACTCTGTATTTTACAGTGAGTGATGAAAGGTTATACTAGTGTACGATGAGGTGTATCTGATTGTCACGTGGATGATGTCATGAGTGATGTCATCAGTGATGTCATTTGAGATGTCATCAGTGATGTCACTGACCCTGCCATGAATGATGTAATATGTGACATCATCAGCAGTGGATTGCGGGCGCGAGAGTTACAGTTAGTACTACTAACTATAGCGGAGGAATTTCAATGGTTTTGTATGAGTGAAATGTCCAGCTAACTATAACACCCCTGAAACCGATGTTTTTTTAATTGAATTTCTATGTTTTTTAAATGATAATTCTTAGCTATAACCTGCCTGAAACCTATGTTTTCTTTCAGTGAATTTCAAAGGTTTTTCAAATGTCAATATCTAACTACAATATCCCTATAACCCATAGTGTTTATTAAAAACACGTGTATACTTTTTATAGTAAAAACAAACTTAACAGTAGTGTTTTATAACTTATAATTATACCTCCTGGTTCTATGGTATGTATGCTTTGGACTTTTCCATCTGTATTTATCCATTTTTTTTTTTTAAATAACTGTATCTGTATTTACCCATATATATTTCGGGTTCTGTAAAAAAATGAATCTGAAATTAGTATATTTCCACATTTATTTTACTGCTAAATATGCACTCATGGCTAAAAGACTGACCGTTTTCCCTCATGTAAACACTCTTAGATGATAAACTATACACAACCTTCATATTAAAATGTGCAAGTTTTCTTATACGAGAATATATATTGCTGTTTAAGGCTCTTTACTAAAAGTCTTTTATTGTTTTTACCCTTTTACTTTTAGAATAACAGACCTATTGGCCTACTACTCATCATTGACAGCATTTACAATCACTCAAAAAATAACCCAATTTCCGTATTTATCCACACTTTAAAATAAATACAGGGAGGAAAATAAATACTTTTCTGTCTGTATTTATCTGTAAAAATCAGTAAAAACATAAATCACGGAGCCCTACTTATAATTTAAGAATATTTTCAACTTAAGAAGCAGTAATTAACATATAAGTGTGGTAAAAGTATGACGCAGCACCTGTAATACCTGACTTTCAAGAACTGCGTTCACAGTTCGATTCCAAAGTCCATCAGCATCTTAGCCCACCACTATCTCACTGTAGGTAACACCTTGCATAATCTTCCCAACGCCCCAAGCGCCGGCACACCTTTCCGGGGGTAGCTTTACGCTTTACAAATGTTGGCATTTTTCCATTTAAAAAGTATAGTGATAACAAATATTAATACTTTTTTTTCTTCTATTGTAAACAATATTTGTCTTCTATTTCAATGTTTTTAATCATGAGAATGCAAAGGACACAGTTTAGAGGGTAACACTTTTTAAACTCTCCAACGTATGTAGATAATAAGGACCTTATACGTGTTACTATGGAAATCGAAAACTTTACAGCTTCACAGTTTGTAACTTTTCCCAACACGTGCCGAAGTAAAACAGTTAAAACATGAGCACGTGTAAACTGTAAAACGTGACATCTACATAGGCGGAGCCGAATCTTCCTTCCATAGACTACTAAACAACCAAAAACTATATAAACCACACCTATTGTGCGATTAGTTTCGTTTTTGCAAGTTATTTCTGCATCGCCAATCTGAGATGCAGGTTCCCTTTTCCAGCATCGGATTCTTGTTTTGCGTCAATAAACATATTCCGGAGTTGTAAGTTGTTTCATTATGGCATAGTACATAGTTATATTTTGTGGCTATTTGTCAATATTTAAACATTTATATTTAGAAAAAAGTGTTATTGCATGTTTTTCCCTTTTTCTCTGTAACGTCAGCAGCTTGTTTTCAGAAACAGATAGATTACAACAAACGTTACTCCTTTTCTGGCTTTCCTATATATTGTGACTTTCTATATTATAATATTGACACTGTACGTCGCTTCAGAGGTGTTGGTGACCCATCGGCGCAAACCCTAAACATTTACAATCAACGTCACCTCCTTCCAGTTGTTACTGTGTTTTCCCCTAGGGATCATATACTGTTAATATGTATATTATAATATTAACAGTTATGCTGATCTCAGTGGAGTTCATGACCCGTCCTCACAAAGAGTAAAGAAATATAAGCAACGTCACCAGCTTCTAGTTTTTAGTCTGTTCCCCCCTTTTAATCATATACTGTTAATATATATATATTATAAATTTCACAGTCATGATCTCAGAGGAGTTTATGACCCGTTGCCATGAAGATCAAACTTTTTGACCCCCTGGAGAAAAGAAGCTCAGAAAATAATTACAGCTCGAAAGTATTTCGTTATGGATGTTCTGTTACATAGATAACTTTATTTTCCTTTTCTTTTTACAGTAACAATGGTATCAATTGTTATATTGTAATGGATTGTCCTATTGTTACAGAAGAGGAATAGGAGATTTTTCTGCGCCATCTGTAATACAGCTTATGAGCAGATATTTTTGTTCAGGAAGCATATTTTACGAAATTGCAGAATAAAAAATAAAGCTATCATACATACTTTGTTACTTTAAATATTTGATAAACCCTACATTTCTGAATGTTAATTTCTAATTTCTGTTCTTCGCATTTGCGGTTCCTATTCACCTTCTCCCTAAAGAATATATAGGACCAGTACTGTATATTATAATAGTACTATCCTATATATTCTTAAGTGAGTATGTGATTTGTTCGCGGAACAGTGTGCGACCTCTAAGCACTACAACAGAATGTTCCTGAATTCTACAGAATACAAATCTGAAAAATAATAAGGCATAAATTCCTATGTAATATAAAGTCACTTGATTTAACTGTTTTTTAATTGTTCTCTTGACCTCAGATAATGTAGTCCGGTAGTGTTTGTTGTAGCACTTCTATTCTACTTTATCTAAAAGTCACTCATGCCCTCTTACATTATGAAGAATATGGGGCAACACTTTTACAAACTATAGCAGAAAAAAGGAGGGTATGGCCACGCTTAACTGATATTTTATGAAATTCCATTTTTAATTGTCACCCCTTTCATATATACTGCTTCAGTTTCTGAAGAAAGTTTATTTGTATTTGCTAAATAAAAACTGTTTCAAACCTAGACCGAAATTTTTGCTGCACAACCACACCTCCCCATCAGAAAAGTAAACACCACAGTATAAGTAAATAGTGCTCCTGGGAAGTATCCCACCCGCAAACTTGATAAAAAAAAACACAATACACTCTGTTATTTTTCCGCCGTGATTTGTACACCACACAGCAATTATAAAAATGGCCCTTAAAACATTTAAAAAATGTTTTACCTTCATAATCCCTGTCCACCACCTTGTGACCACTGTACAGAGTTAATAGTGTTCCTAACCTCCCCTCTACTACTTTCTTTTCCCATACTCCTTTGAAAGTGCGTCACTAAATCACTGACAACGGTGAACCGTTCCCACCCAATAAGGAGCAAACTTGTGCTCGAAACACTTTAGCCAATAAAATGTACATGGAAGGAATGACTGCCAAAACCTCTACTTTTAATGCTTCATAGCCAATGAACATTAAGCTTCGTAAAGTCCTGCTTGGAACACGTTACCCAATGAAATGTCCCTAATACTTCACGAAGAGGGAAGGAATCACTGACAACACTTCTACTTTCAATAGTTTACAGCCATTCAATCTTGAGCTTGAGAAAGTCCTCCTTGAAGCACGTCAGCAAATCAGATGCCCCTCCTACTCCACAGAGCGGAAGTGAATGTCTGGCAACACTTCTACTTTCAATAAATGGCAACCAACCAACATAAATCTCAGGAAAGTCCTCCTTACAACATGTAAGCCAATTAGATATCCTTGCTACTCTCCGGAGCAGAACTGAATTGCAGAAAACACTTTTACTTTCAATAGTTTGCACCTAATGAACATTAAGCTTGTTGTTGGAACACCTTAGCAAATTAAACGTTACAATTGTTCCACGCACACATACAGAACACGCCATACTACATATTAATAAATTTCCAGTAACAAAGTGAGTATATCCTTAACAAAAGTGAACACTGCCTAATAAATAAACATTATTCCACATTATATTAAAGAAAAGCCGCAATAAGCCCCATTGTTGTTTTCCCGATATAATTTCCACAGCCTACTGCACCCCCCTCCCAACATGAGTGAAGCCCTGGGACTGTGGGGGCCCCAGTGAACCCCTGCTATTATTTTTATTATATTTTCCACTGACGACTAACGGTTCCTATGGAAAACTTTTAAAACTCCAGCACAGTAACTGTTTCGATTAGCAACATTGTGTGGTGAACTTCGAACCTCTGTGCTCACTTAAGTATTCCATGAACTGTTACTATGGTAACAGGCAGTAAGCAGTTTGTGGGTAGGGTTAAAAGGCACTGGCTGTTCAGAAACCATTATATTTACCCAGGATCCTCTACATGACAGAAAGTAAAGCAAATTAAGACAGAACACTGTGTAGCAGATTTACATGCCCCTCGCGCCACTTTCGCGTCACTTTTCCCATCTTAAAAGTGATGCAATAGTAACGCAATGAACTTGTAAATCTGCCCCTATGCACATTACGAGCAAAAGAAGTACACAACTCATTCAATTCTTTGTTGATCACAATTAGACATTGTTGCTTCACGATTCACAATGCACTTCAATAAATACTTCGTGACTATTTAAATGGGAGATGGTATTGTCGACATTACAAAACTTATGGGCATATTTACAAACACGGCGTTAAAATTGTCGTTGCTTTAACCGCAGCAAACTACAACAAAAACGGCGAAAATGGACTTCAAAATCCTTTGTTATCTTACCGGAAGATTTTTTCAAGATTGCTGTTTGCTATGCAAGAGTGAGAGCCACCCCCGGGACACTATTGTTTGCTATGAGAGGGCGGGAGTCTCGCGGCTCCAGTCCTCCATAGCAAACTTGGTTTGTATTTTGAAACAGAGAGCAGGAAAATCTGTTCTTTCTTTTAAAATCCAAACCAGATAGCTTTTCCACACGCAAGTCAGCATCTCCCCATGTGGAAAAGCAATGCCGGCACCCGAAGGACGCGGGGAGCCAGCGGGACCGTGAGGGTATTTTGGCTCCCCCCACGGTCCCCAACCTTTTCTATAAGACCAGAGGGATGGAGTCCCCGGGGATATTACAAATTACTGATAGGGGCTATTTCTTATGATAAAATTAGAAGTTGAGCACCCAGCGCGGCGCTCAGTGCGGCCCCCTGGTGTGCACGCGCTAGATGCACGACTCATAATCTGTAGGGTGCTCAACTCCTGTGCGTTTGGTGCACAACTTCTACGCATTTGGGAGCCGGCATTGCTTTTCCACATGGGGAGCTACTAACATGCAGCTCCCCATGTGGAAAAGCAATCTGGTTTAAATTTTGAAAGAGAGAATATCTGTGTTGTGCGGAGTTTGTTTTTGTGCAGAAAGACACACTTTCTTGCACAAAAACAATCAGTGAAGGCATTTTTCTCCTACAATATATGCTGTGCATTGGTGCATATATTGGAAGAAAAAAATTAGGAGAAATGAAAACAATTCTGCAGCAGATTTACAAGCTCTCTGCTCCACCAGTACGTCACTTTTTGTCACGTACTGGTTGCGCAGGTGGCTCCTCCATATTTACAAGGAGAGAAAAAGTTACCCTACGTGACCTTTCCTTTCCTTCTTAATACGGCCCCTTCATACACAGCTCTTTACGTATATATATTACATCATTCATGACATGGTTAGTGACATCACTGATGACATCTCATATGACATCACTTATGACATCACTGATGACAGCATCCAGTTAATGTGGGTTGGTTTGTTATTTAAATATGTAGTATATATATAGCAATCTGCATTGAAGAATGAGTGGATATAAAAATATCTTGATAAAGGATTTAGTAGCAGTGTGATTGATTGTTTAATTGAGTAATTTATAGTGTCTCACTAAATATATTGGTTAGTGACTAAACTGTGTGAATATCTGTATTACTTTGTAAGTTGTTCTTTAAACTGCTGCACCAGTTGGTTACTAGCTATGTGAAAGTCTCTATTAGTTATTGATTAGTTAACTGAGTATTTGTATGGGAGAGTGAGTGTGTGTGGTGTTCGGTGGGGGGGTGTCTGACTGCCCAAAGATGTGTGAATAGTTGATTCTGTAGGTATATGATGTTAAGACTACATGTTATAACAATTGTTTGGGTGAGTTAATATCTTTATGGGTGTGGTGATGAGCAAATATATCTCTCAATGGTACATGTGCTACAAAGTATACAAATAAAAGGCAGTGTATGTGACATTTGCTGCATATAAAGAAGTATGCATATAACTCAATGATTGCATCAGTAACTGTATGGATAACTGTATACTTGTAATAGTGAATTTATAACACTAACTATGTGTTTCTATCTATATGAATAAATGAACTGCTGTTTGTATAAGTGTTAGGGGTAATGTTTTAGGGTTTAGGGTAGTGTAGTGGTGTTTGTGTAGTGAACGGGGTGTGCTGGGGATAGATTTAGGGTTTAAGGTAGTACATTGGTTTTTGTGTAGAGTAGGGGGTCATGTTGGTGGTAGATTTAGGGTTTAGGGTAGTACATTGGTGTTTGTGTAGTGTAGGGGGTCGTGCTGAGGGTAGTGTTTTAGGGTTTAGGATAGTGCAGTGGTGTTTGCCTACTGTAGGGGGTAGTGTTTGAGGGTTTAGAGTAGTGCAGTGGTGTTTATGTTGTGTAGAGGTTCATGCTGGGGGTAGTGTTTTAGGGTTTAGGGTAGTGTAGTGGTGTTTGTGAAGTGTAGGGGTTGTGCTGGGGGTATGTATTAACATTACACTATGACCACCCTAAGCACAATTATCAGTAGTAACTACCAACAAATTCCAGGTGAAGTTATCAGCAGAATGCTAGGAAAACATTTATCAATATTAAATGCTTATAATCAAGTAAAATTCTAATCATCACATACAGTGTGCCACAAATGGTAATACCACAGCAGTAAGTCTCCCCAACTTAGATTTAAAGTGGATAAACATGTTTTATGTGACAGACCCATAGGCCAACGCTGCAGCTTCCATATGCTTCAACACCCTCCACATACTCAGCAAGACTTTCAAATAGACCCACCACCCGAATCAAGGAAGACCATCACCCAAGCACTCATCACCAGCAGGCTGGACTATGGGAATGCCCTCTATGCCGGAATCAACAAATCTCTACTCCACAAACTTCAAACTGTCCAGAACACCGCAGCCAGACTCATCCTCAGCATCCCACGACAAGACCATATTACCCATCATAAACGAGCACTCCACTTGCTCCCCATCGAAAAAAGAGTGACCTTCAAGCTGCCCACACACACCTATAAAGCCCTCTACAACACCGGACTCCAATACCTCAATCTCCTTCTACACCCCCAAAAGAAACCTCCACTCCGCTGACCAGGCCTTGGCCGAAATCCTCTGTATCCACAGAACCAGACAGGAGGCACACCCTTCTCCTACATCATGGCTAAAACCTGAAATGAACTCCCCCTCAGCATCAGATGAACCCCCACACTGAAAGCATTCAGGAAGAGGCATAAGACCTGGCTTTTCAAATGACCAAAGCTGCACAAATCCCCCCACATGCTCCCCCAGCGCCTGGAAACCCTAACAGGTGAGTAGTGCGCTCTATACATCCCTAATTGATTAATTGATATGCCACCACAGTGTGTGTTTGAGTGTTATCAACAGGTCCTGCCATTGGTTTGACTGTCTGTAACTCTTAAGGGTAGTGAAATGAGCAATACTACCTTCTTTAATATAGACAGAATATCCGAGATTGGCTTGGTTTGGCTTCACCTCTAAGAGCTACTTTCAGGGTACTGGTGAGCTACTAATACCTCCCGAGCTACTGGTTGGAGACCCCTGGTATGTATAGTGAGTGGGGAATTGTAGTCCTGAATCACAAATGTGAAGGTTATTACACCACTACATGCATAATACACAGCACTTTGAATCACTCCATTCCTTAAACCCTGGCTCACTGCATAAGTACATGTTTACTGACGATATGATTAAATTAATATATGTAAAGACACTTAATTCTTAATTGGTTGATTTTTACTTTAGTGAATGAATTACTACATGGTACTGAAAGAGTCATTTTGAAATTGCAACAGCAGTCACACTGTGTTTGCTGGAGTATATGGATAGTGACTGCGGAATTGTAGGTCTGAAGCACAAATGTGAAGGTGGTTACAACACTACATGCATAATGCATATGAGTTTGAAGAACTGCATACCCTAAAGCCTGGCTTACTGCAAGAGTATATGTACTTATGGAACTGCAAACACATCAACCAACCAAATCATTCTCTCTCAATCTTGCCAAATGGACACTGATTCATAGTGTGATTCTAGACAAATAACAGTATCCCTTGCAGTGTATAAAGAAAGATAAAAAATATTAGATAAATAAATGTATTAAAACTCGGAGTAATGGAATTAAGTAAATTAATACTCAGATATAAATTAGAATACTCAAAGTTTAATAGAGAGTATCTCTGGCACGGGATGCAGGGAAAATAGGGGTTTAGGGTAATGAAGAATAATAAAAAAAAGTTTTACAAAAAAAGGGAAGTTACTAGAATAATAAGTCGGAAAAAAAGGGAAATGAATGTTAATACTCGTATTAAAAATAAGTAACCTAGAGCAATGCTTTAATAAGAAAAACAAGTTTAAATAAAGCATTTTCGAAAGTATACGAAAGTTAAAATGTATGCAATGAGGCATGTTTACATAAATACGTGACGCACTAAAACAGTGGAAATGAGAACACCTGTCAACTGAAAAATGTGACTTAAAAGTGGGAGTAGCAATAAATTGATCACATAGAAAGTTAAGTAACCAAAAAGTATATAAACCACACCCGTCAGATGATTAGTTTTGTTTCAGAGAATCAATACTGGTGAAGAAACTACGAGCAAGGTAATGATTCGGGGCTGCGGAAGCATCTTGAGAATATCTTTCATTTCCTCAGAGGAAACAAATTGTTAATGTATATTTAAAAATACATTAAACATTATCTTCCTTCTAGAGGAGTTGGATGAATTTCGACGGAGGAAGGAAAGAATATCGAAGAGAGGTAAATTATGTGAATGGATATATGTTTGATATTTTTAAAAAAGAAAGCAAAAATATTTAAATGATTATAGAATGTGGTATGATTAAGTTTAAATGGAATATAATAGCGAGATGACGAAAGAACCATTACAAGAAATATAGGTTAATAAAGGAATTACTACGTGCAAAGTAATAATTAGAAGCAATGCCATTATCTTGAGTTTATCTTTAGTTTCCACAGAGAGATCATATTGTTAATGTATATTTTAATTTATATATAACTTTATGATCCTTCAACTGCAAGTATTTCTTAATGATTGAAAAATGTAGTATGAATAAACTATCGACGAAAAAAGGAAATACTTTGGAATAAAGGAGAATACTCTTTATCTTCTTGAGTGAAAATGGGCTAAACGTATTAATATTGAGTAGTGCTTTTACTAATTTTCACTCATGAAGAACAGGAGGATTATCTTCGCAAGCACTTTTTTGAAAAAAATAATATAATTGTGGCTTCAAATGTTAATTCTTTCCATTTTTAAAAATGATTGTTAAATGTAATAATGAAATGAAATGCACATAAAAAAAGAAAGATAAAGAAGTGAGGGAGTGTTTGTCATAGCACGTCTATTCTACTTTATCTGAAAGTAAAAAAAGCCCAAACATTTAAATAAATATGATGGGGCAACACTTATATAATGTAAACTTAAGGAATGAGTGCTTATGATAAAATAAAATAAATGTGGTCCAACGCGTGATACCAATGAATGAAAAAAAAATTGCATTTCACCCACATGATGAATATAAAATACTCAATAAAAATATTTTGAAAACATGAGCATTTTTCTTTTAAGGATGGTTTGAAGAATTATATATTTAATTAAAGAACATAGTACTCCACGCTAAAGGAGAAAAGTCAAGAAAACCACCACTGGGTCTGGGCTCCCAACGGCACAGCTTGCCACAAGCTTCTAATGAACAAAAATAGGTGCAAATGCCGCTAGTTAATGAGTAAAACAACTATTTAGTCAAAACATACGGTTAGGACAATATGTTTATTGGTTTTATTTCCAATTCTTTTATTTCTTTTTGGTTTTAATTTTTCACTTCTATTTGAATAAATGATTTTTCAAATTATTATACAAATGTTAAAACCTAGTGTAAACAACAAAGAATGATATACATTATATCAAAAACAACAACTTTCTTATTTACAAAAAATGCATACTATTGAACACTCAATCCACATTCATTCATCAATCATACCAGTACAAACACCACAAAGAAACATCAATGATTCAATAAATGCTGGAATCACAATATTCACAACAAAAAAGCCAATATGTGTTTTACAACAAAAATGTGTATATGTACAAAGCAAGATGCCTGCCGACAGTCCGTAGGGGGTAGCTGCACCCGGCCGTTCTCCTGCAACTACGGCTACTTTGTGCTCAACCCATACTGGTATGGCTCAGTTTTGATTAAGAGCCTTAGCAACTGATCTACGAGAGGCCGGGGGACTCCTTGGATGGGCTATACACCGTGGAAATATATATGGAATATACAACTGTTTTGTTGGTTGTGGCAGAGGAGGCAGAGACACTCACATGGTGCAGCTGGAAGCTAGAGTGGAGTTCGCCAAACACATCGAGCATATCAAGCGCACCGAGAGGTTGTTGGCGGGTTGTACTGTCTAAAGCACTATCTAATGCGTTATTAGATGTCAAAGAGAGGTTAACATCGTGCCAAGCGATCTGGAGGGCTTTTAAATGTGTCATGGCCCCTAAGGTGCTGAAGACTACCCAGAAGCAGAAGCGGAAGCAAGAGGAGTTGGAAACACTTAGCGACCCTGACACACCAACATCGAAGCTGAGAACAAAGGCACAGCAAAGGGCTCAGACTCAGAGAGAGGCAGCTAAAAAATGCGAAGAGGAGCGCCTTCTGGCTAGTCAGAAGAGGAGAGAGGAGCGACGCAAGGATTTACCTGTTCTGGATCTTGCGACGGAAGCAATTCTGCACCAGCCTCTGATCTTCGAGTCATTCCAGGCAAGGGGGTCGTCACCCTCTTCATCTTCATTATCAACAGCAAAAGGTCTGAAGAGTCTGAAGAGTGCTGAAATGGAGTCAGCTGCATCGAGCTGTGAGACGGGAGCAGGAGCAGGAGCGGATCTGGCGCAGAGGGGGCAAGGATGCAGCTCTGTTATAACCGATGGCGTTGGGGCTGGCTCCCTGCCCAAGCAAATGCAAATGCTAGAAGTCGGAGCAACAGTGGCGACTCCGGTGTTTGCAAGGCATGGAACAGAGGCAGAATCGGAAGAGCAACTAGAGTCTGCGAAGGGTACAGTGAGTGAGGAAAGGGAAGGAACTCAAGAGTCTGGAGCGGCGCTCACAGAGGCAGAGGATATGCCTGTGCGCCCTGCTCTGACGGAGGTTACAGAGCGTCTGTCCCAGGAGGCTTTAGTAGGCGGAGAGCCTGGTGTGGGCGGAGAGCCTGGTGGGGGCGGGGCCAAACTCGCAGAGGCAAAGAAAGTGGATGCGAACCCTCGTGAGGAAGGAGGAGGTGCTGGAACTGGAGACACCGACACAGGCATAGCGAGTACTGCAACGCCAGGTACTGGGGGTGAAGGGCATCCGTGCGCAGATAGCGTAGATAGCGCACATAGTGCTAGCAACGGAATGGAACCAAAAAGGGGCAATAACGATAATGGTATTTTGGAAGTCAGTGACAGCGAGAGAAATGGAGAGAAAAGTATACAAATTGTAATGATCACGGATATTCATGAGATAGGCATATTACCTAAAATTACGGCCATGGAAATGAATGATGGTTTGAGCAAAAATTTAAAAGAATCTATATTGGTGCCCGAAACTGCAAAAGCTGCAAAAGGTGGAGATGCAGGTGCAGATACATGTGCTGCTGCTGAGACTACTATTAGCACCGAAGAAGGACTGAATGGCATTAACATAGTTAACCCACAAGTTGCAATAGTAGTTACAGAGTCTGGAGTAAAGAATGCACCATTACCTGCACCATTACCTAATCAAGGAGCAATTCCTAAGAATAAGGATAAGGATAAGGACAGAAGCAAGAGCGAAATAAAAACTGTATCTCTGTTTAAAAGCCCATTGTACAGCGAGGATAGTGACTATAGTGAGTTGCTGGAGGAGGAGGAGGAGGAGGATGAGGAGGGAGAGGGGTCGGAATCATCACCCACTTCTTCTGTAGAACTGGAAGATTCTTCAATGAGTGATGCCCAAGAGTCTGAAGCTGACTCTTTATGCTCAAAAAAGACGAAAGAGGAAAGTAATTTGAAATCTAAAATTAAAGGTAAGACTCATAAGGTTAGGGGTAAATCTAGAGGAAGAATTCTAGTAAGCAATAATAAGAGTGAGAGTAAGAGCAGGAGCAAGAAGGGAAAGATGCCGCAAAAAGAAATATCTAACATACTTGAGGGGGCTGAACTTGACCCGTACAAGGACAAATTTGACATTTTACTGGCTACAATGAAACAAATACAAGGAGAAGCACGGCAGGAAAGTCAAAGAGCCAAGCGGGCTAATAAAAAAATACAGAAATCTCTCCATAACTTACAGGACATGTACTCTGAAGTAACAGGCAGACTGTCAGAGGTAGAACAGAGAACTGGCAAAATGGAGGATGAGATGGCAGAGATTCAGGAATTTAGGCAGACCCAGGGAAAAACTGAATCTGACATATTATGGAAGCTGGAAGATTTTGAAAATCGCCAGAGGAGAAATAATATAAGACTGTTAGGAGTGGAAGAAGGCAAAGAAGGGGGAGATACGAGAGCCTTTGTCGTAGAACTATTGAAAGGTGCGTTCCCAGAGATAGGTGCATGGGATTGGGATAAGGAAGTGCAACGAGCGCACCGTTTCCCCCTTGTACAGAAAAAAGGCAATGCGGGCGTAAGATCGAGGGCAATTCTTGTTTATGTAGGAAATTATTTGTTAAGGGAGGAAGTGATAATGAAAGCTAAACCTACGAAGAAACGCACATATAAAGACATCACTTTCTTTGCCCGTCCAGACTTTTGTCATACAACAGTCGAGAGAAGATGGCGGATGCGGCAACTTATAGTACCATTTCAGAACTTAGGCTGTGAAGTCTATTTGCTGTTTCCTTCCCGCCTCAAAGTGGGCCTCAATGGGCAGTTCAGAATCTTCTTTTCTGAAATTGTTGCACAAGAATACCTGACGTATCTTCGAGAAGAGAGAAGACATAGGGACCGAAATGGACAATTGGATCGCACAGAGAGTATAAAACAAGTAGCTTCTATCACAAAGAGATAACTGAGCCTTTCTTGTCCTTTTCTGAGTAAATGTGATTATATTTTCAAAATGTTGCAGCATGGGGAGTGGCTGGGGGAAACTCCCCTGGGAGGACGCGGCTGTCACATATAGGTCAGGATCGACCTATTTGCCAGTAAGGGAAAGGGTGGGGAGGGAGGGGAAAGAGAAGGGGGTGCGGGGTGGGAAGCACAGGGGGAACAGGGCACGGCACGACAAATAATAGAGAGAGGGAGTTTAAAAAAGACATTTTCTAGTCAAAGGGAACAGGTGGGGCTGAGAAAAAGTAACGGATGCAACGCAATAAACAATGCTAAGCTAGTGATAATGAAATTTTGGTTTACCAAATGGATAACTTATAGAAGAGAGTGTAGGAGGGAAAGGAGACTTGAGAATGAGGATAATGGGGGTTAGAGTTGTAACTTGGAATGTTTGTGGGCTAAATGATCCCCAAAAAAGAGCGAAAATAGCATTAATGTTGAAACAAATGTATCTGGACTTTGCATACATTCAGGAAACTCATATTATGATATCACAAGCTTACGCTCTGTCGCAGTTAGGATTTAAGGTCCTAGCTCACTCGAGTCAAGGGGTTAAAAAAAGAGGGGTAGCTATCCTAGCTAGGAATAATAATATCTTAATCAGAAAGAAAGCACAAGACAAATGGGGAAGATGGGCTATGGTTGAGTGTTTTATTGATGGAGAGTGGATAACATTGGTAAATGTATATGGTTCAACAGAGGACGACCCTGATATTTTTCAATTTTTAGATGTTGAGTTAGCAACATGGGCACCAAAAATTATACTGGGAGGCGATTTTAATATTAATGGAGCAGACGGATTAGGACTGGGTTCTTTTGGAAAGTATAACGGCAGGAAAAAAAAAGTATTTCAGGCACTACACAGTCTGGTGTTAAACAATGCTCTCTCAGATGTATGGGGGAAAAAGAGAATGGATAATAAAGGTTACACATACTATTCTGCTCCGCATCAAACATGTGCAAGATTAGATTATTTTTTTATTTCAAGTACTAATATTTCTAACTCAAAGATTGAAAGGCTGCCACGGATCCTTAGCGACCATAACCCTCTAGTACTCACTATAATAACAAAAACAAGTACTAGACAGCATACAAACTGGACCTTTGAAAGAGAGTTATTGAAAGATGAAAAGTATATAGAACACATGAATAAATGGATTATTGATTTTTTTTCCTTTAATAGAGATACAGCAGAAATGGGAGTGGTTTGGGATACCTTTAAAGCTGGAATACGAGGGGAAACAAAGAGTTATAATTCTTATAAAAGGAAACAAACCCAGTTGAGGAACTCAGAATTAGCTCTGAAGGTTCTGATGGCAGAAGAAAGCTTAGAAAACAGCGTGGTGTCGGGGCGGGATCTGGAAAAAGCTTGGGTAGAGTTAGCCAAAGCTAAAGGTGAGGCAGAGGGCGAAATTGCTAGTAAGGCAGCGAAAATTTATAATACTAAAAGAGAGAAGTGCTATGAGTTGAGCGAGTCAGTAGGCAGGATACTGGCTACTCGAACACGGCAACAAGAAGCTGCAGGCATAGTGAGGGAAATTAGGGATACTTCGGGTACGGTTCATTCAGACTCGAATAAAATAAGAGAAATCTTTAGGATATTTTACGAGAAGTTATACGACGACGAATTACAGGGTCGTGATCCTATAAAAGACAATGAAGAAATGATGGAGTATCTTCGAGAGACTCCTATAGACTTAATAGAGGAAGAGGAAGCAGATGGTTTAGAGGGAGAGCTGCAGTTAGAAGAAATTAAGGAGGCAATATGGAACCTACCTTCTGGTAAAGCAGCAGGCCCTGATCAGATACCTATAGAATTCTATAAAGTATTTTGGGATTGTCTGAGAGAAGAAATGATAAAGGTGATGCAAGGAGCACAGTTGGGCAAAACAGCACCTAAATCATGGGGGGGCGCAGAGGTGGTTGTAATACTAAAAAAAGGTAAAAATCCGGAAGAACCAGGCTCGTATAGGCCTATAACTCTACTTAATGCGGACGTAAAAGTCTTCTCTAAAGTATTGGCATCAAGGCTGGCAAAAGTTATAGATAAAATTGTCAGTAGTTGCCAACACGGTTTTATACCAGGGAGAGGCACCACCCACCATATACGGAAAGCAATAACGTTATTTGATGTATCGTCAGTCACAGGAGACCCGATTGCAGTGATGTTACTTGATGCAGAAAAAGCATTCGATCGGGTCTCCTGGGGCTACCTCTGGTATGCTTTAGCTAGAACAGGAATTAAACAAGGCTTTATTAAAGCTTTACAAACTCTTTACTTAGAACCAGTAGGGACTCTACGAGTGAATGGTGGAAACACAGGTCAATTCCATATAAAAAGAGGGACTAGACAGGGGTGCCCTTGCTCACCTTTATTGTTTGCCATATATATCGACCCATTTATACGCAGAATAGAGGCATCTGAGATGATAACTCCGGTAACAACAGTCATTGGGCAGTGTAAAATCTTAGCCTATGCAGATGACATTGCTGTTATTTCTCCAAATCCATCTGAAACCATAGAACATCTTGAACTTGAGGCGTTGAAATTTGGAAAGATATCGGGATATAAAGTAAATACATCAAAAACACAGATAATAAAAAACTCATATACCCCATGTTTAGATAACCGAGTGGTGCAAGAAGGCATGTATTTAGGGGTTATCATAATGTCAGATCTGGATATCTTAGTGGAAAGGAATATTACCCCTTTAATCAAGAAAGTGGAGAAAGACTTGGATAGATGGGATAATTTGCCCCTGTCAATAGTGGGAAGGTCTAATATATTAAAAATGATCATTCTTCCAAAATTTTTATATTTATTTAGGGCAATACCGCTATTTTTTTATAGCAAAATATTTAAAAAACTTGAGAGTATACTAAATAGATTTATCTGGGCAAAAGGGAAAACGAGAAGGGCTCTCAGATATATGACATTGCCGAGAGAAAGGGGAGGCTGGGGAGTCCCAGATTTAAAATCTTATTATTGTGCGGCGGCTTTACAGAACATGACTGGTTTAATGGGAGGTGAACAGTGCCGTGGATTAGAGGAGTGGAGTAAATTCGGATCATTAGCAATCTTTGGATTAACCTTGGGAATGGAAGCGAAGGATGTTCTCCTGAAATTTACAGAGGCTAGTTATTATAAGAGGACAAAGTTTAAGACAATAATAGCAGCATTTGAAATTTGGAAAAGTTTTGCTAAAAAAATTGGTCTAGGAAAATATAATTCATACACAAGACTGTTACACAATCCAACCCTCCCACAAGATATCTTTTCGGGACCTATAATTGCAGAGTGGGAAAACAGGGGAATCAGAACTATTGGAGATATAAAGGGGGATCAGGGTGTTCTCCAATTTAAAGATCTACAAGACAGATTCAATTTAGAAACTAGGCAATTTTTCAAATATCTCCAAATTAGGAGTTTTCTCCTGAATAAAAAAGGTGGCGATTTGGGATTTAGGCGTAACGCTATTATGGAAATTATTCAAAGGGGGCAGGATTGCACAATCAAAAGATTATATGCTGAACTGATTAAAGTAAAACAAGACGACCACCAAAAATGGAGCGAAAAATGGAAGGATAATCTTAAAATCAGCTCTGAAAGTTTTGGTATCTCCTTAGAAAAGGGGAATTCATTACTATGTTCAGCACCATTACAGGCTCAACACTACAAAACACTCTATCATCTGTATTATACACCGGCTAAAATAGCACAATGGGGAGGTTTAGCGGGCATTACGTGCTATAGGTGTGGAAGTTCGGATGCTGATTTGCAACATGTTTTTGCTCTATGCCCCCGTCTAGATTTATTTAAAAAAGAAATTGAATGTTTTATAAACAAAATTTTAGAAAGCGAAATTGTGTTAACCCCTGGAACTATTCTACTAGGAGTCAATGTTGAGGATGTACGGCCTTTTTGTGGGAGGGAATTTTTGTTTGTCGCTATGTCTATTATGAGATTATGTATAGCCTCTGCATGGATTGATCCTGTACCGCCTACCTTTCACAAATGGTTGGCTAAGTTACTAATAACACATAAAGTGGAGAAAGAGATATATGCAAGGAAGGGAAAAAGAGGAAGGAAGTTAGGTAAGATAATATGGGATCCCATAACACGATGGAAGGAGGAATAATTGTATGAAATATAGGCTTGCCTAAAAGATAAGGAAATAATAATTCGGTGTAATTACAATATCAATATTACACAACATGAAAGTACACTATGCCCCAATTTATGCTATTTTTGTGTTCTAATTTGCTTGTTGTAATATCTACCTCGCCTGTTGATGATTTATTGATTGGTTTTTAGTTTGGTCTTTGAATGTTTTGTATATACTTTTTCCCTCGTTCTTTCTGTATTAACGAAGCCGTGCCTTGTATATAACTGCAAAATACTTTAATAAAAAAAAAAAAATTTTAAAAATGTGTATATGTACAATTTTTTTATCAATTCCTAATTTTTGATTTTGGCTTGTAACATAAAGTCTACCCGTTTCGAACTTCCGTCATTTGGGAGTTCTCATCAGGACCAATATCTCGCACTCGTCAAAGTATAGCTGGAAATGATCTTGAAATTATTATTATTATTATTATTATGCGTTGTTATATAGCGCTCGATTACCCGTAGGCATCTCGGCGCTTGCCTTGGGAACCCGTCCTGGCTTTTTCCCTGTGAGATACCCGTACTGGGCATCCCCAAGGTGAAAGCCAGGCATCCCTCTGCGGGGGGGCCGTTGTAGAGATTAAGCAGGCTGTTGCCCAGAGCTGCAGAGTGTGAACTCGTGATTCGAGTAGGCACCGAAACGAGAATTATCGAGTCCATGGATATTTGGGCTCAAGACCCTGCCGCGTCGGGAATTGAACCCTGGTCCCGGGTCTGACCTCTTCTTCAGGGTCTGCCTCCTCTAACCAGTGAGCCACACTTCTCCACTTTGTATGTTTAAATCGCCCGTTTATAGCTGCCTGACTCTCCGCATTCTGAATGGGAGAATCAGGCGCGTTGTGTACAATATCGATGAGCTTCCGTATTCAGTTTTTCTTCAAACAGGGCTGTCGAGTATCTGTTCAACCAACTTCCTAATGCTTTCTTACTCGCATTCACTTCCTGGTCCGCATAGGATCATGGGAACAAACTTGCAAAGGAGAAAAGTCAGCACAATTATGATATAATAGAAAAGAGAATAATATTCTTAAATACCTTTACACAGTTTAAGTTAAAAACACCCTACAACAACTAGTTTTTGAAACGCATTGTAAAATAAAGTGCGTCACAAAATGGGCTACGTACATGGTGAAGGTATCGTAACGTCACATAGAAAAAACAAGCCAATCAACATTAGGTTCAGAAAGGTACAGTTAACCACACAACAGCCAATCAAATGTTTTTCAAAATCTGTGCAAGGAAAGGGATTGGTCGGTAATACGTCTTCTTATAATGCTACACAACCAATGAAAAAGAGGTGTAGAAAGTTTCTGTTTTTAACCTACCGGCAAATCAGATGACCTTGCAAGTACACTCAGCGAGAGGCAATTATTAAAGATGACTTGCTTTCGCAAGACCCTGAAAGACTTCTTGCAGAATAAGTACGCACTTATGTGCCAGACCCCATTTAATGATTAACCAGGCTCTCAAGCCTAAACAAGTCGGAAATCATCTCTCGTCACTTTCTCTTCTTCCAGGATCACCGTGAAAGTGCGTGTCTCCTTCTCCTTTCTTTTTGATAGTAATTGTTACTCATACACTATCTAGCAAATACCCCACAGATGCAACCCCCTGGATTTGCAATAGTAACTCATACACTACTCAGCGCATGCCCTGCAGATACACCACCTTGGGGTTGGAATATTTGTTTTTTACTGATACTGATACACTATCCAGCACATACAGTACAGATGCCCCCCCCTAGAGTTAGACGAGTAAATGTTACCCCTACACTAACATGCACTTACCCTACAGATGCACCCCCCTGGAGCTAGAATAGTAATTGTTACCCCTACACTAACCTGCACTTACCCTACAGATGCACCCTGCTCTCTCTTTCAAAATACAAACCAGATTTACAACACCCTTGCACCACTTTCGCGTCACTTTTCCCATCTTAAAAGTAATGCAATAGTAACGCAATGAACGTGTAAACCTGCCCCTATGCACATTATGAGCAAAACAAGTACAAAACTCATTCAATTATTTATTGTTCACAATTAGACAGAGTTGCTTCACGATTCACAATGAACTTCAATAAATACTTTGTGCCAATTTAAATGGAAGAAGAGATTGTCGACATTACAAAACTTAGTGGCATATTTACAAAGACAGAGTTAAAATTGTCGCCTGCAAAGTACAACAAAAACACCATAAATATTTTATTTTTTTATTTTTTGCTATTTTTAAAGCACGCAAATACCCATACAGGTGTCTCGGCGCTGGTGATCAGAAAACTCCTTACTCATTGAGGGTAGTTAGACAGAGGAGAAAAGCCATGTCTTAAGGCTCTTTCGGAATTTAATGAGGGTGGGGGCAGTTTTGATATGCAATGGGAGGGTGTTCCATAATTTAGCAGTGGCTGTAGTGAAGCACCTGTCTCCCCAAGTTGCTTTTTTTGTCCGAGGGACAGACAGCATACAGGTTGTAGAGGATCGAAGAGTTCTGCTATGCTCCAATGGATGAAGAGCTATTTTTAGGAACTTAGGCCCTGGGTAATTAAGGGTCTTGTAGGCTATACAAAGAGCCTTGAATTTTATTCGGTTCCTGATTGGGAGCCAGTGGAGCTCCTTGATGCGATGAGATACTGATGTGAATTTGGGGATAGAGAGTAAGACTCTTGCAGCCGCGTTTTGAACGGTCTGGAATTTGTTGAGGACTCCTTCTTGCGCATTAAGGAGCAGAGAGTTACAATAGTCCGTTTTTGAAAACACCAGAGTACTGATAAGTGTTTTGCCGGCTGACTGTGGTAGATATGGCAGAAGTTTCTTGATTTTTTGGAGTGTATAGAATGCAGTTGATATGACGGCATTGGCGTGGTGGTGGAAAGTCAGTTTGTTATCGAAGGTGACTCCCAGGTTGCGAACCTTTGTCACCGGTTGGGGGGGGGATCCCAGCTCCGGTGGCCACCATTGTGGGGACCATGCTGGTTTCAAGCTCCCGAATGTCATCACCTCTGTTTTATCAGAGTTGAGCTTGAGGCAGTTTGATGACATCCAGGAGCTTATTGCCTTCATACCCTCCTGGAAATTGGCTGCAACGCTAGCTCCGTTATTGTACACCGATAGCACTAAATAGACTTCAAAATCCTTTGTTATCTTACCGGAAGATTTTCTCAACATTGCTGTTTCCTATACAAGACTGAGAGCCACCCCCGGGGTTATAAAATAAATGGTTGTGGGGGTCCAAGGCCCCCCCTGCAAAATTAGAAGTGCGGGGAGCTCAACGACCCCCCTCAAACCCCGGGAACCACCACCCCTGTGATTTTGTATATTCTGGGAGGCAGACTGCGTGGCCCTCTGTCTAGAGCCATCAAGGGCCCTGGGGACCGCCACGCCCCAGGGCCGACTCCTGCAGTGTCCCGGGGTGCCTACCCCCGGGACACTGCTGTTTACTATGAGAAGGTTGAAGTCTCGCGGCTCCCGCCCTCCCATAGCAAACTTAGTTTGGATTTTAAAAGACACAGCAGTAAAATCTGTACTCACTTTTAAAATCTAAACCAGATTGCTCTTCCATATGCAACTTAACATCTCCCCATGTGGAAAAGCAATGCCGGCTCCCGAAGGAAACAGGGAGTCGGCGGGACCGTGGGGACATTGTGGCTCCCCCCACGGTCCCCAACATTTTTTGTAAGACCCGGGGGATAGGGTCCCCGGGGATATTAGAAATTACTGATAGGGGCTAGTTTTTTACAGTAAAATTAAATGTTGCGCACCCGGCGCATCGTTCAGTGTGGCCCCCTGGAGTGCATGCGCAGGACGCACGACTCATAATCTGTAGGGTGCACGACTCCAGCGCCTTTGGTGCACAACTTCTATGCGTTTGGGAGCCGGCATTGCTTTTATACATGGGGAGCTACTAACATGCAGCTCCCCATGTGCAAAATCAATCTGATTTAGATTTTGAAACAGAGAACAGATTTCCTTGCTATGGGAGGGCGGGATGGACACCCTGGGACCCTGCAGTAGCCGTCCCTCCCACAATACATAAAGCCCCAGGGAGTGGTGGTTCCTGGGGCTTTGGAGACCTTGCAGCCCCCAACCATTTTTTTTTGTAGCCCCAGGGGTAACGGGGCCCTCGAGTGCTCCAGAAGGGGGCCTTGCAGTCCCACTCCCACAATACATAAAACCCCGGGGGTGGTGGTCCCCGCGGCTTTGGGAACCTTTGACCGTTCCCCCCACCATTTTTTTTTTGCCCCAGGGAGTGATGATGCCCGGGGCTGGAAGGCCCCTCTGAGCCCCCCATAAAATGTAATAATTTAGCCCCCGGTATTTAGCCCCCCGGGGCTAATTATAAAAAAAGATCAGTTTTATTTTATTTATTTTACGTCAGACTCTGCGCACCCTACACTCACCTGCCGGGTCTTTTTAAAAAAATAATGTGGGCCCTGCGGGTCCTAGCACATCCAGGAGCTTATTGCCTTCATACCCTCCTGGAAATTGGCTGCAACGCTAGCTCCGTTATTGTACACCGATAGCACTAAATAGACTTCAAAATCCTTTGTTATCTTACCGGAAGATTTTCTCAACATTGCTGTTTCCTATACAAGACTGAGAGCCACCCCCGGGGTTATAAAATAAATGGTTGTGGGGGTCCAAGGCCCCCCCTGCAAAATTAGAAGTGCGGGGAGCTCAACGACCCCCCTCAAACCCCGGGAACCACCACCCCTGTGATTTTGTATATTCTGGGAGGCAGACTGCGTGGCCCTCCGTCTACAGCCATCAAGGGCCCTGGGGACCGCCACGCCCCAGGGCCGACTCCTGCAGTGTCCCGGGGTGCCTACCCCCGGGACACTGCTGTTTACTATGAGAAGGTTGAAGTCTCGCGGCTCCCGCCCTCCCATAGCAAACTTAGTTTGGATTTTAAAAGACACAGCAGTAAAATCTGTACTCACTTTTAAAATCTAAACCAGATTGCTCTTCCATATGCAACTTAACATCTCCCCATGTGGAAAAGCAATGCCGGCTCCCGAAGGAAACAGGGAGTCGGCGGGACCGTGGGGACATTGTGGCTCCCCCCACGGTCCCCAACATTTTTTATAAGACCCGGGGGATAGGGTCCCCGGGGATATTAGAAATTACTGATAGGGGCTAGTTTTTTACAGTAAAATTAAATGTTGCGCACCCGGCGCATCGTTCAGTGTGGCCCTCTGGTGTGCATGCGCAGGACGCACGACTCATAATCTGTAGGGTGCACGACTCCAGCGCCTTTGGTGCACAACTTCTATGCGTTTGGGAGCCGGCATTGCTTTTATACATGGGGAGCTACTAACATGCAGCTCCCCATGTGCAAAATCAATCTGATTTAGATTTTGAAACAGAGAACAGATTTCCTTGCTATGGGAGGGCGGGATGGACACCCTGGGACCCTGCAGTAGCCGTCCCTCCCACAATACATAAAGCCCCAGGGAGTGGTGGTTCCTGGGGCTTTGGAGACCTTGCAGCCCCCAACCATTTTTTTTTGTAGCCCCAGGGGTAACGGGGCCCTCGAGTGCTCCAGAAGGGGGCCTTGCAGTCCCACTCCCACAATACATAAAACCCCGGGGGTGGTGGTCCCCGCGGCTTTGGGAACCTTTGACCGTTCCCCCCACCATTTTTTTTTTGCCCCAGGGAGTGATGATGCCCGGGGCTGGAAGGCCCCTCTGAGCCCCCCATAAAATGTAATAATTTAGCCCCCGGTATTTAGCCCCCCGGGGCTAATTATAAAAAAAGATCAGTTTTATTTTATTTATTTTACGTCAGACTCTGCGCACCCTACACTCACCTGCCGGGTCTTTTTAAAAAAATAATGTGGGCCCTGCGGGTCCTAGCATATCTAGAGGGTAAAATTATTTCTACCCTACCCCTTTCTACGTTTTGCACCTTATTCCACTGACTTCCTCAGCCTCGCGTCTACCGATACACAAAATGGCTGCCAACAGTTCCTGGTTTTGAATGTTGGCAACCACTTGACAGCCAATTAGCATTCAGCCTGTGATCGGAAGGGTGCGCTTATGGTTCAATGATGATCCTTGCACACTCCGCGGATCCACCGCGCCCATAGGCTTATAAATTACTTCAACTGTAATTTTCTCAGAAACTACTCAACAGATTGATACTATTTAAGTAAAAGGCACAAGTCTGATCTGAAGACTACCTCTTTGCCAAATTTGGCCTAATTTCGTTCAGCTGTTCAGTCAGGCTGTAGCTGTGGCTAAAGGTCCTATGGGAAATTGCATGGGAAAACATGTTTTGGGTCCCCCCTTTTTTCTCGGCCCCCGCTTGACGAATTACCCCGAGACTTTCAGGATAGTTTGGAAAATTTCGCTAAGATTCATCAACCGGCGCCAAAGTTATTGGGAATAGAATGTTGCGGAATTCCTATGCATAATAGGTCCTAACTATAACTACCTACTGGCAACCGCCAGTAGGTAATATATATACCTATACCCAACAGGTATCTCCAGTATGCGCCAGGGAGCAGCGTTGCAGACAGGTGTCTTCAGAGGCCACGCCCCTTTTTACACCTCTCTGGAACGCAGCTCTGACGTGCTTACTGGAGTTACCTAGTGGGCTAGTTGGACCATAGGGACACTCAGGATTCAAGGAGACTTAATCTTCTAACTTAAAACGGCCACAGGGCGCGTTTACACAGTGGTGAAGGTAGGGGACACGTCCTGTGGCACATTTTAAGTTGGGGAAATAATTCCCCTTTAATCCTGAGGAACCCTAAGGACCAACTAGCCCACCAGGTGCTTCCAGTAAGCGCCCCAGCGCTGCGTTGCAGAGAGGTTTTCTATGCAACGCAGCTCTGAGGTGCTAACTAGAGATACCTGACGGGCTAGTTGTATCCAGGGGACACTCAGCATTCAAGGGGACTTTATCCCCCAAATTAAAATGGCCACAGGGCATGTTTGCACACGTCAGCTCAGCCCCCCCTTCACCAGTGTGCAAACGCCGCCCTGTGGAGCGTTTTAAGAGATAGTTTTAATCCCCCTGCCCTATTATATACCAGGGGCTTACAGAGGAGGTCCTGCTAATAACAGGGGTACCACAACGCATAGTGTTCCCTAGTGTATGTAGCTGTTTTCACTGTATTCTAAGTGTCTTTTAGCATAGCACTGGCTCTAGGACTGGTTAGTCAGAGTCAGGTACCACCAGTACCCATCTGAAAAAGTTGAGGGTACAGGAGGATTTTGCAACAAGGCCTCTTTCTGCTCCTCTGTTCTTTCTGCTCGTCTTCCTGCACTTTTCTTTGTCTTTGAGGACTTCTGTTGCTTCTTTCTGTCTTTGTTTTTCTTCTCTTTTTGTGTTTTGTCTTCTTTCTTCACATGTCCTACCTCTGTAGGCATAGTTAGGAACTAGCATTTAAAAAAGCTTTGAAATTCACTTAAAAAACCATAGGTTTCAGGCACGTTATAGTTAGGAGTTAGCATTTAAAAAACCTTTGAAATTCACTTAAAAAACCATAGGTTTCAGTTACATAAAAGTTAGAAGTAGCATTTAAAAAACCTTTGAAATTCACTGAAAACCCATAGGTTTCAGGCACGTTATAGTTAGGAGTTAGCATTTAAAAACCTTAGAAATTCACAGAAAAAAACATAGGTTTCAGGGGTGTTATAGTTAGCTGGACATTTCACTCGTACAAAACCATTGAAATTCCACTGTTATAGTTAGTTCAGCTAACTATAACTCGCGCGCCCGCAAGGCACTGCTGATGACATCACATATTACATCATTCATGACATGGTCAGTGACTTCACTCATGACATCACTGATGACATCTCAAATTTGCCATGTATAATGCCAAAAACTATGTAAGATTATGTCAGCGTAAACAAAAATTCACCGGAGATAACTTAAAAAGTAGTGGTATTCTCCCTAAGAAGTCACAGTAAGAGCTACTAGATGTGTGTTGTGTATGCGAATTAAATCTTTCCCTAATGGATACCTGCAAACTTTACATCTGATGATGAGTGTCAGTCAATCATTCCAGGAATCCTGGTGTGATAATTAACTAGGGTGGTTGTGAGACCTTTCCAACTAATAATGTTACTATTCTGTGTCAGGTTCAGTTAGGGTACTTTAATTTCAACATAAGCTCTGTCCAGGGTGGCTGTGGCATAGAGAGGTCAGGCTCAATTCAAAGGAAAACAGGTGTAAATCATTTACCAGTACCAAAACAGTTAATAGGTAGAAAAACGCAATAAAAATCACACTCCAATTTATGAAATAGCACATATATTTTTATCTTTAAGTAAACACTAAAAGTACAAAAATGTGATGAGGGGAATTGGAGATATGATTTTGTGTTTCATGGTGCTTAACAGTTGGCTTTTCAACTAGCCCTTGGAGTCCACTCTTTTGTCCTGGGTTCAAATGGGAGCAAGCCCAGCACGTACGGTTTCATGAGTAAACAGCGGACTCTGTCCTTCTTCTGAGTTCCAGTCCTTTGGTTCAGCATGTGAAGTCCTTCTGCTGTTTTTCCACAGGTTCAGCAGTGTACTGTAGGAGGTATCTAAGGGTGCCACTTTTATGCCTGGTGCTAGCTAGTCTGAGTGGGGGGGACTCCCTAGCCAACAGGAACAAAAAGTCCCAGGGGCAACCCTGCCATCTTTAACATTATTTCCATTGTGTTGGCCCCAAACAATCCCAGAGTACCCTTCTCTGCCAAAATCTAAGATGGTATGGCATTCCTCCCTTAGCCAAAACCCTGGGCACACACCCGAGGTGTGTTTAGGGAAATGAGGAATGGCCCATATAAAACCAGTTCTGGGGCAGCTTCAACACCCAATGGGATTGGTGTCACTCTGGCAATTTAGGCAATGGCAGGGGCAGGTGAGTTACATCTGCCAGTGCTCCTTTGAAGATTATACTGTTAGTAGTCAGTGGGACAATACACCTCCGCCCAGCCAATGCTCTTTTGTTCCCCTTCCAGAGAGTAATTGCCAGGTGACAGTTCGGGATTATCTCTGAAAGGAAAACTAAAGGCTTTAGACATGAAAATGCCAAATTTCTAAAAGTAAGATTTTAGAAATAGCAATTTAAAATCTGACTTTACCACCTGATTGGATTTTAAATTCCTACTAATAATAGTCCTTGATTCATTGTTCTAGCTATCCCCAAATGTTTCTGTGTCGGTGAAGGGTTTAGATTATTAACAGGAAGTGATGGCGCTCTAGCATGTGCGTATAAGAGTCTTGATTGTGGCTAGTGAATCCACGGTGCAAGCAGGTCAGGGGGAACAAACCCAAACAAAACAACCCCTGCATAAGTGTGGGTGACAACCCACACGACCAATGTGAACAAAAGTCCTGTGCACCCGTATGAGTTTAGTAGGTTTTAGTGTAAAAACCCAAAATTCTAACACAATGTTTTCATAGAAATAAGGAAGGTTGACATCTCGAGTTTCAAGCAAAAGGATTTATTAGTCTATCCAGATCAGTACAGAAAGAAATAAACCAGCCGACACGTGTTTCGTCACAACGTGTTACAGTTATGACTCTTCAGGGCTGGGAAGGAAATAAAATGAAAAGTAAAAGAAAAGAAAAACAAAGAACGCTCAATTAACATTATTATGTGAAGCAAACAGGAAATACAACAGGAGTGATCACAATAGAAACACCTTGCTGACTGAGGAAACCCTATAGTGTAAAAGTACATTGGTATAGTGACTTCCTAAATCATAGGAAACCCAAAACTGTGGGAAAGTGTTATAATCATTGAAAGAACGTGAACTTTATCGATGAATGGGCAATGGAAGAGAGCCAATCTAAAAGAAGATAAAAGTATAGGTTCATCATAAAAAACACGACCGGAATAATCTGTGCTTTGTATGACGATAGCTTAATATATCAGCACCTCAGAGTTGACCAAACCATATACAAAACATCAAGCTCGACGATCGATAATGTCAGGAATTAACACATGTATGTTGAATATTAGCCCCGGATCAAAGAAAAATAAAGTAAACATAAGGCATCGAAATAAACAGTGCTATCAAATGTTTGCACGAGAAAAAACAACATTAAATGCGAAGCCTCCAAATGAAACAAAATATTCCAAATGAGCATATAGTCTTACATTAGCAAAGGTGTATGCTTGGACGGCAGGAAATCTATGTAGCAATCGTGCATCTTGTAAATCATTAGTGCAGCCAACAGTAGGTCAGTTTATGTGAGTGAAAAATAGTAAAGAGTTAGAGAGACAAGATAGACCAAAAGGGGACTTATTAGGTAGTTAATTACAAAAAGGCGCTAACCCCACGATCCCGTAAGGACGGACACATGTGGTGTGTGTACCGCGCTTAAAGTATAATACAGGAATGCGGTTAAAAAAGGGGGGGGAAGAATGGCATGGACTCGGGTGAAGTATATCAAGAATCCCAGGTACAATACAATTCGATTTTTTTTTTCAAGAATAATATAATGTACCTGTTAGTTTCAAATTGAGGACAAGTAAATCTGTGGGAAAAGAGAGAGTAAAAGGTCTGATTTAGAGAGGGTCTACGGAGTTATATAATTGTGTGACACAGTATAATTGTAAATAAAATAAGGCTATGGGCACTTACCGACAAACCAGGGATAATTCCAACCCGGTTGCGGTCAAAAGGGTGAACGATCAAGGATAAAGATCGGGAGAATGAAAGTCAACATCTCCTTATGTCTCCGAGTAGAGAGACACGATAGAACTAGACGGGTGTGTCCGTTACGATGGTGAATCTGTAAAGAAATGTAAAGAAATGGCAAGAGAGAAGTCTGAACAGACTATCCTTAAAATTCCGGGACATAAATGGTATAAATGGATGGATGTATGTTGTTACAACGCATGCTTTTACCACGCATGCCTTTACAACGCAGGTTTTACAACTCAAGTCGTTACAACGACTTGCGTTGGGGGGCGCTGGATAGTGAATAGTTTAATTTACTATTCCAACTCCAGTCCCCGTGGATAGTAGGGAAGGTTTTGGATAGTAAATTAAACTATTACCTATCCTACAGCGCCCTCCAGCGCAAGTCGTTGTAATGACTTGCGTTGTAAATCCTGCGTTTTAAAGGTACTGCATTGTAAAAGTTGAGTCGTAAAGGATGTTTCCCTAAATGGATGGTCTAGCGTGGCTTACCTAAGCTCCAGTAACAGCGAGTGTTGCGCTCCGTTCTGTTGTTCCGAGTAATGGATACAAGTGTTTAAAGAAAGAATGAAAGATGGAACACTAGAACGAGTACGTTCAGAGAAGTGAGTATACAGCAAACGAGGTGTTGTCATGAATGATGGAAGCACCAATTACGCTGACATGTGTAGAAATGATTGAATGGTGGAAAACTTGAATGGAAATGAAAAACAAGTGTCCACTAATGGAAGTGAGTATGAGGAAATAACGTGTTTTAGCTATAATAATGAAGAACACAATTAAAAAATAGAATGAAGGAGGCAGTTGTAAAGTATATAAAAAAAACACAAATTCAATAATTAAATATAAAGTTACGTAGGCTGTACATTTTTTAGCACTCAGATATAGCACCGTAAATAAATATAAAATCGGAATGTGTGATACATAGGAAGACCACCAGATTATGTACATAGATTGTTGCTACTGATACACATTGTGCTTTTTAGGATATATGTAAAAAGAGATATGTATTGTTTAAATAGATGTTTTTCTTGAGAAAACATGTCAAGATACGGATCACTACTTATGAAATCTGAGTATGTTCTCTCTTTTTTCTTCCTTATTTTTAGATAATTGTGTGGCTTTCCTGAAGAAGGCGTTGTATATGCCAAAACGTGCGTTGAGTTAATAAAGATATTGCCATTTTTTAACCCTTTATTTATATATATTGATTAAATGTGATGTGTTACATATTGTGTGTCATTTTTTAAATGTTTGTATGAATATCATTTGTTTAGATAATATGAGAAGGAATTATTAAAATGGTAACAACTTGGAATATATTTTTTCTGTCTTCCTTGGTCTTCTTATTGTCATAGATATAAAGTAAACACGTCAGTCCTCCATGCAGAGAGAATATATTGATGGAGCACGATTTTTGTAAATAAAATCTGCTCTATGTAATTCACCCAAATGCATGTTTTAATAAAATGAGTGGAAGTACTAACATATCATATGAGAGTGTACAACCCTTAAATGGGCATAAGGCACAACAGTTTGATTGTATTAGTCAAAGTAATGCGAATAATGCTAACTGAATGTTATTCTGTCTTCCTAACTGCAGAACAATAAATGACAAAAGAAAAAGCTTTATTCTTCTTGAAAGTAGTTTAGGCTTTTAGAAATTATTCTCTGGTTTGGAAAAATAATGTAGGCTTTAGAATTCTTCGGGGATGTGCTTTTCCGTGCTCCTGTCTCTCAAATGTTACAAATGTCCCTTAGAGTACAGATATTTAGCCTGAGTTTCAGAGTTCTTTCCTGTCTAGGCGAGGGTTATAGATGACATGAGTGTAACAATTTCAATGTGTAAATACATTTGTAGCAGGTTCTTTTCCTCTTCCTCTCTTGGAAATTAGACAATATTTAGACAGAGTGTTTAGAAAATAATAGTAAAGTCACTGTCAGAAGACTGTCACACCATTGTGAATAACCACTAGAGAGGCTTGCTGAAGAGAGAGAATGCAACATATTAACGTACGAAAGGAAGTAGCGTACTATAAAGATTCCTGTGGGAAAGAGTTCCTCGACTCGTTCACAAGATTGGTGACCTGTCTCTGGGTTCGTGGTTTGCCGAATGCCGGGCTGATTCCTAATTTCTCTAAATCCCAAGAGACTTTCCTAGAGACTTTGCACATCATTGGCTGGTGATGCTGCTCTTGCTATACCCTAACGGCCGTGGGGTTAGCTTTTCGCACTCATTGCACGCTTTGCATTAGTATTTTATTTTCGTAAGTGAACTGTGTTTCGCTGATGTTTTTCTCTCTCTCACTTCTCTATACCTGATGTTGTGATGTTTCATGAATGAACTGTTATGATTATAGTGAATCTATTCTGTATTTTTATGAACCAAATAATGACTTTCTAATTTGTATTTGGGCTTGACAATTCATATTATGAAACATTAAGAAAAACTATTAGAAAAGAATAGTGTTTGTCTTCATTACTGAGTTATTTGGACATGTTCATAAGGAGAAATGTTTCGGGTATTTCTTCATTGTAGGTCCTCGTGGCGAAATAGCATTCCGTCTTTCATTATTTAGTCCCTTTTCGCTCTACCAAAGCTTCATCAGAGGACCTTTGATATTGCTAACTGTGTGATAATTGACTTATGGGCCCGTCATTAGAGTTACGTTTCCGATTATTATATAGTGGTTGGTGTGGATTAGTGAGCTGACAAAAATCCCCCAACGCTTCCGCTGCATCAATATTTATTGTTTGAACTCCTTAAATAGAGAAAAGCAAGAACCTTTCTGCATCTTTCTACACATTCCAAGCTACTGCAGTTTTTTCCTTGCTAAAAAAATTGACTTTTATTCAACTGTTTCTATTATATATTGATAAGGAACATCAGATGAAAAACACAAAGGGCCTCATTTATGAAGCCTTACGGGCACTTTTGAGCCACCGGAACGTGCCACTGGCATATTTATAAGGCTACGTAAAACCGCGTTACCATATTCTGCAGCACACATAGAAAGAGGAAAAACCCTCTTGTGATTGTTTTTATGCAGGAAGGTTTCCCTTCCTGCAGGCACCTTTATACCATGGTGCAAGGGAGCCTGTATTGGGGCACAGCAGCCCATTGCACGCCGGCGCAGGGAAAAGGACAGGAATGCACTGCATCTAATAGATGCGGCTCATAACTGTCCTTTTGTTTTGCCATAGGGCAGCGCAGCAGCAAGGCCTGCTGCGCTACCCTAAGGCAAAAAACCCATAAATGAGGCCCAAATGTATTTCTCTATATTTGTGCTACTTTTGAAAAAGAAATTTGAACAGAATGTTGCCTCAAACTATAAACTTATATGTAATATATTGAAACGTACAGAATGTATTTTTACACTTAATCAAACAGAAATAGTGCTTATAATGTTTGCCATCTGTTCTGCATAGACATTGCTTGCACTGTTCCCTTTTCACACAAGCACAGAAAAGGATGTAGGTTAAGTCACCTTGCTTTTACGTACGACTGCAATATGTTTTGCGTTATTGCCGAAGGAATAAATACCAGCATATTTGTACATGATAAAGGGACATTGGAATTTATTTATTTATTTTATTTATTTTGCATTTCTAGAGCGCTCTGTTACCCGGAGGTGTGGTCTTGCTCCAAGAAAGTAGCACTTTCCTAATAGTTTTGAGAGCAAAGTGGGTGGATGATACCAGGGTATTAATCTGAGGCTTAAATGACAGAAGATCGTCCATCAGAATGCCAATATTTTTCACTTTTGTCACAGGGGTGGGCAGGGTTCCCATTTCTTCATGCCACCATCTCGGAGACCAGAAGTTGTCTTTGGCGCCAAAGAGCAACACCTCTGTCTTCGAGCAATTTAATTTGAGACAGTTTTGGGCCATCCAAACACCCACTTCGCGCATACAACCTTTGAACCTATCCGCAGTGCTGTCTCTGTCCCCTGGCATCAAAGACACCACTATCTGCGTATCGTCCGCATAGGCTGTGAGGTTAAAGCCAAATGTTCGAATTATCGGGGCCAGCGTGGAAACGTAAACATTAAAAAGGGTAGGACTCAAGGACGAGCCCTGAGGTACTCCACAGGGAAGTGTGAAGGGGCATGATTCAAAATCTCCCAGTGTCACTACCTGAGTAGTGACACTGGGCCCTTCACTAAATTGCTTTAAACTTCCGCCTGCCAAATTTTAAAAGTGGATAATATCTAGTTTTGTTTTCATAGGACAGAATTAATAATTATCTCTGCTGTAGACTCAGGAAGAGATTCATTGTGCATTATAAGGAATAAAGTACCCCCAACCATAAATAAAACTGCAATCACAAGTCAGCTCTGAGTTCAATAGCCATGAAGGTATGTTAACACATATATATCTACCATGACATAGACATTCCTGCATTCCTCTGGACCCTACTGCACAATTTACACTTTCACCTGAATTTACACTTTCGTGAAAAGGCTCAATGAAACTAATATCACAGTCAAATGCAATGCTGATTTAGGGATCCTACCAGTTTGCAGAACCACGGCTCTCGCGGGGCCGGAAGCAGATGCCTTGCTCTGGATGAGGTTGGTGCCACAGAACAGGATGTGGCTCTTATACTCTTCTCCACTGTACACCTTCCAGGGCATGGAGCTGTCTGCCTCAGGTAATGGCATCTTTGTGACTGGAACACTCTCCCCTTTAAGGAAAAAGTATGCATCTGCATGACTTTGTTTACAGACCTCTGGCAGAATTAAAACATTCTCAAGAGTGAGTCAATGAAGTGACATTTTAAACACAAATATTGTTCCTTATTCTAAAACGCATGCCTAATTGCGTCGAGTTCACTGTGCCACAAAGGTAACACCCTTTCACCTGCTTAAGAAATCACAATTAATATTCCCAGTTATCCAATGATTAAGAAGGTTAAAAAGAGAGAACAGAAATGTTGAGACAAGTATTAAAGAGAGAGGTGTACAAATAAAGAAATAGAGAACCAGAGCTAGAGACAGACAACTATAGAGAAAGGAAAAAACAGAAAGCGCTAGGAGAAATGGGGAGAAAAAAAAGAGGAACGGCGTGTGGAAGAAAGGGCAAGGGTAGCGACATGAGACAAAGCGTTGAGGAGAAAGTAAGGGAAGCAGAAGAAAATAGAATGAGAATGAGAGAGAGCACGAGCAAAAGAGAAGTATTACATATTGGTGCACTTTTATTACAAAGCATGCAGTGATTTGAAAAAGCTATTTTTCACAAAAATTTAAAATATTTCCGGGGTCTGTGAAATGTGGTTTCATTATGAAAATGAAAAGGCCCAAAGATGCAGAGCCTTACTGGTGTCAGGGCACCACAGGCCCATGCATATATTTGCCACGCGCTCAGAGCATGTGGTGAATGCATGCGTTAAAACCCCTATGAATGGCGAATTCTTTGTGGTTTTACAACTAGACAAAAAAATGCCCTTCCCATGTGGTTCTGTACATACTTGCATGGTACTAGGGCGATTTTACAAGGGTGTAATGGTAAAATGATCATTGCTATAGGGATACATTTTGTCTCCTTTTTAGTTTTCCTTTATAACTTTACATCTTTCCGAGATGGTGATTTGAACATATTTTTCACTAACACGACGAAATGTCACACACACATTTATTATAGTTAGACATTGTTGTTCTGTAGTCTGCACTGTTAGTTTGAGGGACACATACTAGAACGCTTTATCCTTGCTTTGTTTTGTACTGCAGGAGACAACTCTTTTACCCAGACTAAATAAATCTGGTTTTCTGCATCCCTTGCAGGGCTAGTTCGGTCAGCATAACCTCAGAGATATGTCTCCCCTGATCCACATGCCTGGGCCTGGTACAGTAAACACAGCACTTATAGTTTTGTCATGACCAAAATAAGCATCACAGGATCATCTGCTATCTCTGCGTGGTGCAGGGGTTTTCTGCATGCATTTACACTCATCAACACTGCCTAAGCTAGTTACCCTTCTCACGTCGTAATGTCTTTCCACACTATTCCCAAAATTCTGCACAATCAGAGAAATGATTCAGCTCTAAGAGCCCGATTCACAGAACTAACTTAAGACAAAATCCTAAACTTACTACTTTTGGTATTCACAGAAGTTAGGATTTTGTCTTAAGACAAACTTAAGACAGACTTAAGACAGACTTAAGTTAGGATTTTGTCTTAAGTCTGTCTTAAGTCTACCTTAAGTTTGTCTTAAGACAAATTTAAGACAAAATCCTAACTTCTGTGAATACCAAAAGTAGTAAGTTTAGGATTTTATCTTAAGTTAGTTCTGTGAATCAGCCCCTAAGTGAGGACAACAAGTCACAGCTCTTCTGGAACCTTCCTCACATTACACTGGGATGTATCCCATATCTACCACATGTCACTGCTCATATTATGTTAACCTGCTTATATAGATCTACTAATATTTTGGAAGATAGCCTCATCCGGTACTGTACTAAACCTGGAACTAGAATGTGAAGAATATAAAACTCATCGGAAAGGTCACTTAAAAATCTTTCTGCAATCAGGAAATCGCGATATAGAGAAAGTTATATCGCTAATCTAATCTCATACACTGTATATATTGTGTTTACCGTATATTTTGTTTTCTGTATCTTTAGGGTTGTATACATAAATGATGTCATATCTCTTTGTATAGCCTTACTTTGTCTCCTTTTTTACCTCATGCTATGTAAAGCGCTCTGATACCCATGGGTCTTGTTCGCGCTATACAAAACTCTCTAAATAAAACAAATAAAAATGAATGACTTATGTATTCAACCTTTACTTGATTGTTTGTTTGTGCTGCAAGGATGCCAATGCAAAGAGTTCATTTGTTTCAGATCCATGTATTTGCAAACATCAGGATCAGTTCACCATGCTTACACCAATATCCAGTGTGGCATGCCTGACCACCTGTGGACACCCTTATGAAATGTGACTTTTTGTTAGTTGTCGCCTCCTCCCCATTCCTTTAATTCCAATTAAACAATTTACCTAGAAGTATTACTACACCACAATGAAAAGCATCTAAGACTCAATCGCAAAAGATTTCTTCTTAACTCATACAATGGTCTGTGGGCTAGTTGAGTAGTAACCACTAACCTGTTATGGAAATATATGTACTTGAAACCAGTTACTCGTGTATATTGCTTTCAATTGGTATTTAGGTCTGGCTTTTGACAGCACAGAGCTCTTTCTCACAACATACACAGAGTGGGCCTTGAGTCCACCTCTTTCACCCATGGGTTTCTTTGACCAGCTTCTGTCAGCCATTGGCTTGAGACTTTGTCAATCTCTTCGTGGTTCAGCCCAGAGGAGTAATCATCTCTCATTGGTTGTTTGCTGGTATCCCCCCATCTTAATTCTAATGCGTCTTCTGAATTGCATGAGGGACTACCTTTCAACTGTAGCCTTCTGTGTCCATGTCAGCTGGCTGCCTCTCCATTGTCTTCTTCTAATGTGCCAATCCTGCATCCATTAGTACAAAAAACCCAGACCTATTAACTTTTCCAATGCTTGTTTATAACCAGTAGATTTACCTTTTTGCACTGGTCATAAACCCAAAAAGGTATTGTCCAAAGCAGAATCAGTGGAAACCATTTATAAATGTTTCATTTGATTTTAGAGCAGGGATTTTACTTGACAAACACATTGCAAAGGTCCCTGGAGAGCCCCACCAGACAGGGCAGGACAGCCTAGGCACAAGCAGGTGCACTAGCAGGGGAAGAGGGCAATTCTCACATTGTCACCCCTTTTATTGGTGCAGGAAAAATGGGAAAATGTGACAGCAATAACTAGTGACCAGAAACCTAAAGAAACCTAATGGTACCGGGCAACTTTCCTCTAGTTTTAGGACTTCTGAAGGTTCATGTTGTTCTGAGTGTACATCAGAGGATAGTGTGTAAGACTAATTGGTTATTTATTGAATATGGAACTGCACATTTATTACGACTGCTATTTTTATGTATTGTATGTATTTATTGCATTTGCACTTTTATGGTCACGTGATCAAAATAAAGTACTTTGATGAAGAACTGTGTCACTGAAGACAATATAAAAAGTGTTCATACCTGTAAGCATGCCTTCATCTACAATGCAACTCCCATTAATAAGTACAGCATCACATGGCAAATAAAGCTTGTTTCCAGTCAATATAATCACATCTCCGGGGACTAAATTGTGTGATTCCACCTCTTTGTACTCTACAAAAAAAGAAAATATATTGTTTACACATTCCTTTTATTATGGATAGTTCATAACTTGGTGCTTCACTTTTGCATTCTTTTTTAAGTGTGAATAACCCAGACAAATAATTTGTTATCTTAAAATGTGAAAATCAAAACATTTCAATACCCATTCTATTAGAAGCCTTGTTACAGCTCCTCCATCATTATAATTCAATGTTTCTCAAATATATCAGATCCAAGAAGAGGTAATTTAATGGTGTAAAAATGTCAGAAAGCAGAAAAAGAGAAGGGCTTAGGAAGAAAAGAAGCCTACATTTTCTGCAACATTCATTAGTGCTATGTGAATAATAAAATTTGTGTTTGGAAATGAAAAACTGAAATCAGTGTATAAATCTGAAATGTTGCTATTTTACCTGTTAGAGAATTAGCTTTGGGTGTATAGAGGGTCTTGCATGACAAATATTTTTTTATCTTGAAAACTGATTTATTCTGTAGCACATAGCTTGGTAAGAATAATTTAATTTATTAAAGAATAATAGTGATTGTTTCAATTTGTGAAACGTGTTTCCAGAAAATCTGTATTGCTCTACAATGGTTAAAACATTTTTTAAGACAAGCTTACCTAGACAGTGCATTCAGGCCAAGAGTTTAACAATAATAGTTATGCAAAATGTATGGTCCTTTCTACTTTTCAGATCATAAGATGAAGTTTGAAGGTATTAAGAGAAGATTTGTAGACTTTTAATGATCAGTTGGAACCAGGGCCCAATTTAGGGTTTGGATACTCAATGTTGAATAAGATATTTTAAAAAAACACAAACCCACTGAAACAAACAAAAGGATAAATTGACACTATAGTTAGGTATGGTAATAAGATCCTATGTTATGTTAATAAAAACCCAGACATTCACTGAAAAAAACAAAGGTTAAGGTAGCATAATAGTTATGTTTTGAAATGAGAAAAGAACTAACTTCTAAAAAAAACACTGAAATTCACCAGTTAAATATTAGTGAAATAACTACAGTCTTCTCTCCTGACATACACCGTTTTTGTCCTCAAACATTACAATACTCATAACATGTTAAATGACATGATGAATTAAACTTAAAGTGGGGTTGTAAGCATGGCTCTAGGTTGTGTGCTTTTGTGGTCATCTCAGGAATGTGTGTGTAGTATATTTTAGCACTGCTGTATGAGCCCTGGTCAAGCAGAAACAACAATACTAGTCAGGGTAGGGGCAGGCAAACTCTAAATGAACCTGTGCTCACCCTCTGGTAGCTTAGCTCAGAGCAGCCAGACTTAACTTAGAGGCAGCGTGTAAAGAATTTGTGCAACACCTCAAACAGTAAAACAGTGAAAACACCACACAAAATGATTCTACACCAGGTTAGAAAAATAGCTCTGATTTTAATAAATAAAATATGGCCCAAATGAAAAAAAATCTAATTAGATGTTGATTTTTAAAGTTTATAGTGAAAAAGAGTGCTAAGAAGCACAAAGTGCTATTGGGGATATCTGGTTGCGCCACACTAGGACAAAGTCACAAGTTCAGGTCAACCACTGTGGAGCGCGTGCCAGCCGCTGGGACCCAGTTAGGCCCACTGAACGGAGTATCTTAAATCCTGGTTGCGGATAGTTTTATGGATCCACGTGGAGGATGTGTTGTGCAGCCGAGGCGATGCATCGGTTTTGAGAAGCGGCGAGCTGCGATGTGAGGTCCTGTTGTGTCAGCACCAAGGCTCCCATCGAGGGGGCTTAAGATGCAGAATATTAAGTTTGAAGGTCTTGAGTGAGTGAGTGAGGATCTGTAGACTGTGTAATGTAATGATCAGTTGGAAACAGGGCTCTATTTAGGTTTTGGAAACTTAACATTGAATATGACACAAAAAGAAACACAAATTCACTGAAACAAACTAAAGGATAAAGTGAAGCTATAGTTAGGTACGGTAATAAGATCCTATGTTATGTTAATAAAAACCCAGACATTCACTGAATAAAAAAACAAAGGTTAAGGTAGCATAATAATTATGTTTTGAAATGAGATAAGAACTAAAATCTAAAAACAAAAAAAGCACTGAAATCCACCAGTTAAAGTTTAGTGAAATAACTACCGTCTTCTCTCCTGACATCCACAGTTTTTTTTATCTCAAATTATTTTTCTTGAATTTTCAGGAAAAGAACAAAGGAATGATAAACACAGAATAATAATAATAATGATCATACAAATACTGACAAAAAATTAAATAACAAGGAAAAGGACAAAAGAAGAAGAGAAGGCAGCAAGTTATCCAAGTGCATTGCAGTAGGAGTTGCAGTTATGTTAGAAAGATATACAGTTGGTCTATAATTATCACAATCTACAATCCTACTAAAATACATATACATTACAGGCGTACAATAGAGGAGATAGCAGTTTATATACAATACATTATAGGAGGTCGAGCTATATGAAACAATTCTTTAGTGGAGAGGGACAGGTGGGAGGCCACCTTTAGAGGTTGAGATACCTAGGTAAGGTGTTTGTGTGATGGTAATCAGTGGGATAAGTTTCATTGTGGGTCATATGAAAAGGAAACTAGCCCTTAGAGTCACTCTGGGTTCTGGGGGTCAAAAGATGTAGGCCCAGTTCTTCTCACCCAGGCAGAAGGGCAGCAGGCAGCAGATCAGCACAGCAAAGCAGGAGAGTGGCAGAGCGTAGAAGAGCCATTCTAATGAGAATCCACCCTAAGTTGGGAGATTTGGCTAACAAGGATTGTAAGGGTGACTCAAATGGTCTCCTTTTTGGAGAGAACTTCATTAGAATATTGGAGAAGTATGTGACAACATTTTCACCCTTTAGCAAGGCTCAGTCCAACATGAGATGCATGCTCGGCAGCAGGGTTTTTGGAAGGGCTGACGGTATGGGACTGGCTGTTAGCCATGGACAGCAGAGGTCCCACTACTATCAATATAATCAGCGAAGTTTCGGAAGGCAATTCCATGGAAATTATACCTTCCTTCCCCAAAGAGGTCGAACCCCCACGCTCGAGGCGGCAGAGGCAGATTCCAGGGAGGTGGACATCAAGCTAAGAGTCCTAACCCCTACAGGTTCTTCCTTTCAAAAGTAGGGGGAAGACTACACATTTTCAGCAAAAATTGGTTCCTGATAACAAACTATCCTTGGGTACTCAACACCGTAAGAGGGTTCAAGATAGAATTCATCCACACACTCTATCAAAAGCACCAACCCAGAGAATTGACCTTAGCTCAAGACCAGTCAGCCCTAGTGGAATCAGAGGTTACTCAAATGTTACACAAAGGGGCCATTCGCAGAGTCTTAGGAACAAACGATGGGTTTGTAAGTGCAACCTTTTTAGTAAAGAAAAAAGACAAGGACTGGCGGCAGTAATAAACTTAAAGCAACAAAATACCTTCCTTGTATATAGATACTTCAAAATGGAAAGTATTCATCTTCTGACATTTTACATGAAAAGGATTGGCTTGTGAAATTGGATCAAAAGATGCGTATTTCACAATTACTATGGATTATCATTCCCAAAATGATTTACCTTTCACATGGAAGGGAACATTTTATCACTGTTGTTGTCTTCCCTTCAGTCTCTCATCAGGCCCTTGGTGCTTCACCAAGATTCTAAGACCTGTAGTAGCTTTCTTAAGAAAAAGGGGTGTTCGATTACTGATCTATCTAGACAATATGTAAATAATGTCACAGAGTCAAGAGAAATTGGTAATACATATGAAGGGGACAATAGACCTCTTGGAGGGACTATGATTCATTGTCAATACCGAAAAGTCTGTGACAACCCCTACACACAACCGAGAATTCCTTCAGTTTCAAGTGAATACCATCACGAGCCAACTACAGTTACCCCTGAAGAAATTGTCCAAAATAAAGAAGAAAGTAGCTTTTGTCTTATCAAAAGATGCACTGAGTCTAAGATCTCTAGCAAGAGTGGTTGGCTGACTGTCCTCTTCCATTCAGGCTGTTTCCCCAGGTCCCTTACATTTCAGGGCCTTGCAGAGACAAACATCCTTGGGTTTGAAGAAAGGTTTATGGTATTCAGAAAAGTTTCCCTTGTCTCTGAAGGCTCGAGAGGACCTCCTGAAGGGGTGGAACAATCTGGACAGTTGGAATGGGAAGGCAATCTTTGGGAATGTCCCAGATTACATAGTGGAGTCAGAGAGAAGCAATTTAGGATGGGGTGCCAGTCTGGACAAGATAGAGACAGGAACGTTAACTTCACAGAAATTGTGCAGAGATGATGGCTGGCTTGAAGGCACCGATGAGCTTCAAGTCCTCTATAAGGAACAGTGTAGTACTATTAAGACTAGACAACTTTACAGCTGTGCCCTATATCAATCGCCTAGGGGGGCAAGGTTGAGGACCTTAGATCGGTGGAGTACGTGCGCAGTGTGGCATTAAATTGCTTTAAATTTGCATAATGGTAGACTCTGGTCTTGTAATGAAATGGCGATTCTCCAATTACCATACAGAGAGAATCTTGATTTCATTAAAGACAACGGAGGCTAACATTATCCCACCCACTACACCAGTTTGGAGCAGAAGTTAAGCCTTTTATATAGAGATAAAACTACATTTGTTGCATCGCAATATTATCTAACTACTATGTATGTCTTTTCGCATTCGCTGAAGTTTATAGCATTATTTCCTTGTATAACTCTTGTTATGAAACTTGTTCTGACAACTTAATTACATTTCCTTATAAGTTGGTATCACCCATTTTTCTCTATTTTTCCGGTGAACTCATCACTGTGAAGTTTCTATTCTCATCAAAGGGAATAGATGGGATAAACTTTTCGTCGCAGCCTTAAGAGGATGATGCATAGTTACCATGATGTTATATTGTTTTTCTAAAGATCTATGGAACGTTTTACTTATGATGAAATACATGTTCTTTAAAGGGCTGAATGGTTGGGGCAGCAATAAAAGTTATTGCATAATGTTAGCTTCTGTTGTCTTTAATGAAATCACGGTTCTCTCTGTATGATAATTGGAGAACCGCCATTCTCCCTGGGTCCTCTCCTGTAGATAGATTCTCCCTGGGGCCAGTCCTGTAGATAAATTCTCTCCGGGATTTGTCCTGCAGATTTAGGGCCCTATTAGGATAGCGGGCAGGAAATCACTCGCAGACATGGCCAAGATAATTTGGTATTTTTGTTGGACCCAAAAATTCTACTGAAAGCAGAATTCATTCCTGGTCACCAAAACATAAGGGGAGATGGGAACTCAAGGGGGCATATTATCAAGGGGGGTTATCTCCGCTTTTTTGGCTTTAAAAGCCAAGAAAGCGGAGATAAAATTATCTCCCTATTACCTAGCTGTCGCTAACACCAGTTAGCGACAGCTATTAGGAGATAGCGACCATCTTGGGCCCCACTTTGCATGTCAGTGATATTTATCACTAATGACATGCAAAGTGGGTGTGCCAAGATGTTAGCGACTGGAAACAGTCGCTAACATCGCTATCTCCTATTACCAACTTTTGGAGATATTCGCACTAAGCGCGAATATCTCCAAAAGCTAACACCTGCCCTGAGCAGTTCTTAGCCATGTTATCCAATGGGAGGTGGATAACATGGCTAAGAGCATTAGCTCGATAATGCATGAATATCGCTGACTTTTCAGCGATATTCATGCATTGCGGCCGTTTTTTATCGCATTTGCGATAAACCTTGGTAATACCAAGGTTTATTTGCGATAAAAATCGCCGCAGCTCAGCGGTAATTTTTGTCTCTAACCAAGCAATAGCGATAATTATCGCTATTGCTTGGTAATATGCCCCACGGTTTCTAAGGGTCTCAAGCGACTTGAAACTGAACCCACAAATCTTCCAAAAAATTCAGAATCTTTGGGGTCCATTTCAGGTGGATCTGTTTCCCAGCAGACTAACTTATCAAATGAATCAATATTTCAGCTGGAGACCAGATCCTAAAGCTATGGGAGTGGATGCTCTGCTCCAAACCTGGGACTAGAAACGTTGCTATGCCTTTCCCCCATTTGCTCTAATCCAGAGAGTATTACTAAAAGTACGGAGAGAGAGATACAGCATCATACTAGTAACTCCCTTTTGCAATACACAAGTATGGTTCCCGGGGGTTTTGGAATTAGCAGTAGACATCCCACGACTAATTCCAGGGAGTTTAGACCTTCTCTTAGGACAAGAAGGGGAACAAAATCCTCTCTTACAAGAAGGAAACCTTCTTGTTTGCAGGATTTCAGGACATCAAGCAGAGATTCAGGTCTTTCAAGAGAGGCTAAAAGCCTATTGGATGAGTCATGGGCACCAGGAACAAGGAAAAGATACACAGGTGTATGGAGCAAATGGTCTAGTTGGTGCCTAATTTTTCTTAATTTTTATTGAGAGTTCAAGAAAATACAATAATACAGTACTGCAGGGTAAAGTTCATAGTGCAACACTTTTAGAGTATAGGTACTCAAGATATCTTACAACTAACCCCGTTGCAGTGAAAAAACATTTGATTTCTGAAAAGATACAGAAAGAGTAATAGATTGGCTAAAAGCAAGAGGTTCACAGAATATGAATAACAAAGTGCATAAGTGTGTAACATGGAATAACATTGGTTTTGTGGATTAACCTGAGAATCAATTGTTGATATATTTTGTGAAACCATATAAAGCAATATCTACAGCTACTATTTCCAGATGGGTAAGAGCAATTATGTTGGAAGCAGGAGTGGATTTAACAACATTTGGAGCACACTCTTCTCGAGGTGCAATGGCAAGCAAAGTATTTTCGGTTAGAGGTACACTTTCAGATATACCTAAAGCGGCCGCCTAGGTCAAATGCTTCTACCTTTTCAAGTTTTGACCTTAGATCGGTGGAGCACATGAGCAGTGTGGTGTTAAATAGTTTTAAAATTGCATAATGGTAGCCTCTGGTCTTGTAATGAAATGCCGATTCTCCAATTATCATACAGAGAGAATCTTGATTTCATTAAAGACAACGGAGGCTAACATTATCCCACCCAACACACCAGTTTGGAGCAGTAGATAAGCCTTTTATATAGAGATATAACTACATTTGTTGCATCGCAATATTATCTAACTACTATGTATGTCTTTTCGCATTCGCTGAAGTTTATAGCTTATTTCCTTGTATAACTCTTGTTATGAAACTTGTTCTGACAACTTAATTACATTTCCTTATAAGTTAGTATCACCCATTTTTCTCTATTTTTCCAGTGAACTCATCACTGTGAAGTTTCTATTCTCATCAAAGGGAATAGATGGGATAAACTTTTCGTTGCGGCCTTAAGAGGATGATGCATAGTTACCATGATGTTATATTGTTTTTCTAAAGATCTATGGAATGTTTTACTTATGATGAAATACATGTTCTTTAAAGGGCTGCATGATTGGGGCAGCAATAAAAGTTATTGCATAATGTTAGCTTCTGTTGTCTTTAATGAAATCAAGGTTCTCTCTGTATGATAATTGGAGAACCGCCATTCTCCCTGGGTCCTCTCCTGTAGATAGATTCTCCCTGGGACCAGTCCTGCAGATAAATTCTCTCTGGGACTTGTCCTGCAGATTTAGGGCCCCATTAGGATAGCGGGCAGAAAATCACCCCGATCGCCATGGAGGCGAAAAACAACCGCCTGCCTGCACCGCGGATAAACCGGCGGCCACATTAGGATGATCCACCACAAAAGACCGAACGCGGCAGTAGCGGCCCAAGCAAAACCGCCTGACGCTGGCGGTGATGGCAAAAAACGACTGCGGTGGTCGGAAAAGCAGCGGAAAAGCATCAGCCCGCCGCAAGGAAAGCGTAGATACCGCACAGAAAATTAGGATATCCCCGAGTGTGTCGCGGTCGGACCCGCTGTTACTGACCGCCGCAGTCGCACACAGGAGTGAATGGGAGAGATAGCGGAAGAGCTGCAGCATAGCCACCGCAGCGGACGGTACATGAAAAACATGGCGGACGATGCCAAAACACCGCAGTGATGCCAAACAGTGCACAAATCAAAGTAGCCATGCCCCCCAAATACATAAAACACATACAAATGAAAAGAAATAATGCAAAATAAATTATAAAAGCACAGGACAACTCCCACAACACACCTGACAGCCAAATTCCACTTGGACACACCCACACAGCTGAGTATAAAACCACCCCTTCACTGGCCACAATCCTTTGCAACACTCCAGAAGAGAAGGCCATACACCACATCTGACCGGAGAGGCAAAAGAGCACAGCACACACACACATCCACCACCACCATCACTACCACCATCACACCAGCACCAACAATCACACAGCACATAACATACCTCACACACCAACACCACAACTGCCACCCACACACCTGCACCCACAAACACTTCAACCACCAAACACCATGACATCACAGAAAATGCCCAAATTCACAGAGGGTGAGTTGACAGTCATGGTCAATGAGATAGTGAGAGTAGAGCCACAACTGTTTGGTAGCCTGGTCCAACATACACCATTAGCCACAAGGACACAAATGTGGGAAAGGATAGAACAAAGGGTCAATGCAGTAGGGACCACCCCGCGATCTAAGAAGGAGATCATGAAGCGGTGGCAAGATCTCAAGAGGGTTGTCAAAGAGAAGAGGAGCAAGAACTGGGAGCTGGCGAACGTGACTGGCAGTGGCCCTCCCATCACACAGAAAACATTCACACCATGGGAGGAGAAGGTGCTTGCCATACTGCATCCTGAGAGTCTCACAGGAGTAGCTGGGGGAGCGGAGGCTGGTAAGTACAAACAAATGGCAACCAACACACTGATAAGTACTTCCTTGCACAACCCAAACACCATTGCACGGTTCACCCCCACCTAACAGGTAGGTAGCCATGTTCCTGGGGAGTGTGTATGAGGGAGGGAGGCCTGCACTACCACTCCCACCATGCCTCCTGTCCCACAGCTGAGCAGGATAGAGGCCTCCCTCATCCATGCGCATGTGTCAGCCATTGCACTGTTCCCCCTCACCTAACAGGTAGGTAGCCATCTTGTATTGGAGGACAGTTTGTTGGTGGGAGGCCTGTATCACTACTCCCAGCATGCCCCCTGGCCCACACCCCAGCAGCTTGGAGGCTTCCCACACCCAGGAGCATGTGTCAGCCATTGCACTGCCCACCCTCACCTAACAGGTAGGTAGCCATCTTGTATTGGAGGAGAGTTTGTGGGTGGGAGCCCTGTATCAGTACTCCCAGCATGCCCCCTGGCCCACACCCCAGCGGCTTGGAGGCCTCCCCCACCCAGGAGCATGTGTCAGCAATTGCACTGTCCACCCTCACCTAACAGGTTGGTAGTTATGTTCCTTGGGAGTGTGTTTGAGGGAGGGAGGCCTGCACTACCACACCCACCATGCCTCCTGTCCCACAACTGAGCAGGATAGAGGCCTCCCCCACCCAGGAGCATGTGTCTGCCATTGCACTGTTCCCCCTCACCTAACAGGTAGGTAGCCATCCTGTATTGGAGGACAGTTTGTGGGTGGGAGGCCTGTATCACTACTCCCAGCATGCCCCCTGGCCCACAGCCCAGCAGCTTGGAGGCCTCCCCCACCTATGCGCATGTGTCAGTCATTGCACTGTTCCCCCTCACCTAACAGGTTGGTAGCCATCTTAACTCTTCTTGATGTGTGTGTGTGTCAGACCTGCATCCCTACACACAGCAATAATTGCATGCAATGTATTGACACCTGACATGTATGTGTAAATGATGTTCCTCTGCAATATGATATTACACACAATGTTGCAATGAATTATACTAGTGGAGACTTCACAATTGTGTAGTGTACAGACAGACAGTCGATGATACGCAGATGATACAATACTTTCACAGTGACCAACACTGATCATTACCTATCTAATCCACAGGTGATGAAGAACTGACTGCTGAGGACCACACATCGAACAGCAGAGCCAGTCTCCACCCCCGGTACATGGACTCTCGGATGTGGACTCCCAGGACAGTTTGGACGATGAGCTCCAGGCCGACCCATCTGGTGTGTCACAGACCAACAGGTCCCAAGACCCCATCCTCCCCACCACCACATCTGCTGCAACAACAACAGCACAGCAGACCCCTGCAGTCACGGCCTCTGTCTCCACCGCTGCCACCACCGCCACCACCACCGCCACCACCACCACCAGTACCACCTGCAGCACCCTCTCTGTCCCAGGGGATGACCAGCCCACACCAACAACTGTGGAGGGCAGGGAGAGTGTGCGTGGACCAACAGTGGCGAGGCAACAGGTCTGTGGCAGCAGGGTAGGTGGGAGGGCCAGGGTCACCACCAGACCTCGGGAGGAGTGGACACCATCCCTGGATCACTTCACCAGAGTAGTGTAGGCATACCAACAGGTCCAGGGACAAAGTGGCCGGTCTGATGAACTATTAAGGGAGCTTATCCTGGTGATGAGGTCCATCGACAACTGCCTTGGACAGATGGTGGACCTCATGGCCGAGCAAGTGGCGTTACTGAGGGACAGGCCAGCATCCCAAACAACACCTCCATCCCCCTCTGTTGTGCTACAGGATGACAGTGCACTATCCTCCCCTGTGGCCACAGAGAGGGGTGAGTCCTCAGACGCCGCTGGCCATGCAGCAGCCCCCCCCAAAAGATCAAGGGGGCATCCAAAGAAGAGCCTGGGAGTCTCTGGAGGCAAAACACCAGCCACACGCCAGTCACTGAGCCAGCCCTGATGGCAACCCTCTTCCCTACTGCATTGACTATCTGGACTATCCTTTCCCGCACTGCCTTGTATTTATTTATTTATTTAAAATTTTATATAGCGCGCAGTTACCCTTGGGCATCCCAGCGCTTTTCCAGACAGATGCCTTGTGAATGGCACATGTCTGTTGGACTGGGTCACCACTTCCATGTGGTCTCTACTCTTGCATATCATCTACTATGACTGTCAACTCACTGCTCCATCACCACCTACATTTGAAAATGCCCGCACCCCTCACATGTCATCTTTGTAAATAAAACACCTTACACACTACAATTTGTGCAGTCTTGTCTTTAGTGCTATTTTGACAGTGTCCAGAATGTCCATGATGTATACAAAAGATGTACATTATGTTGGCCAGGATGACTCCGTAGCACCTAGGGAGATACAACAGAACAACAGTCACTGGCGTCAGTGTGCTATCACACACATAACACAACACCAAACATCAACATAACTGTACAGGTAGACCACACAATGTTTAGCAAATGTCAACAAACATAGTCCTGCACAATCTCACTTTTGAAATGTTACTGCCACATTTACACACACAGGTGACTCCACATGTGCCTGTCTGTTACATCCGTACATAGCCCTTCCCAACAACAGCAACCAAACCAGATAATGTACACGTCGTACCTCGTCACCCACCTTCAAGTGAAGTAGCGTTCGATGAGCTGTTGGCGCAGGTCATCCTCTCATCTGTCCTCATCACTGGACTCAGGTCCTTGAGCAGGTGGTGGCCTTGGTTCCTCACCATTGTCCAGGAGCAGGGGGATCCCCTTGTGGATGCCCAGGTTATGCAGCATACAGCATGCCACAACGATCTTGCAGACCTTCCCAGACGAGTATGCCAGTGCACCTCCTGTCCTGTCAAGGCAGCGGAATCTTGACTTCAGCACACCAAAAGTCCGCTCTATTACACGTCAGGTCCTGCCATGGGCCTCATTGTACCGGATGTCAGCCGGGGTTCTGGGATTGCTTAGCGGGCTCAACTGCCATGGCCTACTGGGATATGCAGAGTCACCTGTGAATGACAAACACCCATTGCAATGTTGCACAGCCAGAGTGCAGCAGGTAACACACAGAACACCATATCAGTAGGCATACTCACCCACAATCCAAGCACGCTCAGGATGCAGATTTTCCATCATCTGTGGCACCAATCTGTTCCTCATGATGTACGAATCATGTGCAGAGCCAGGAAATCTTGCACACACATGGGAAATTGTCATGTCCGCAAGGCACACCACCTGCACATTGATAGAATGATAATATTTACGATTTCTAAAAATGTGCTCTGTTGCTCGTGGTGGCACCAGACCTACATGGGTGCAATCGATGGCACCAACAACATGGGGGATGCGCCCAAGGGGATAGAAGTCACCCTTCACACCGGCCAATTCTGCTCCCCTAGGAAAATGAATGTAGCGATTCTTATATAGCATCATGGCTGCAAGAACATCCCTCAGCACCTGGCTGAACATGGGCTGCAACATCCCTCCAGCGATAGCCACGGTCTCCTGGAAGGAACCTGTTGCAAAAAAGTGGAGTGTTGCCATCACCTTGTATGTGGGTGTGAATGCTGTTGGATAGTGTCGGCGAGGCTGCAGGTGGGGCTCCAATAGATCACACAGGATCTTCAGTGTTGGTCTGTCGAGGCGGAATTTCCGAATGATTGCTACATTCTCCATGTCCACCAGCAATGTCAGGTGACGTAGGAGATTTGGCCTCCTCCTAGTTGAGATGTAAATTTGCAAATGTCAGTGACAACCATCATGAGATGGCCACAGCACAAACCATCAACGAAGTCATGGAAAAACAAAGACTGCCTGAGAGATGCATGCCACACCAGGTTGCATGGGTGGCCTTTTGATACACACAGAGGGCACACCTCTCCACTAACAATACACAAGTGACACAAACACATCGGTGAATGTGAATGTACACATACTGAACCACACACTTCATATGTGCACGCCAAGTGCTGTAACATCCGCCAATGTGTCTGAAATTACCATGACGGTATCATACCCATCTGCTGTACCTGTCACACCTCAATGCATCACATACACTCTGCACACATCCACAACACAACGATCACAGTAGCCGGAAAACTTTCAGTTGTGTGCATGAGCTGATGTGAAAGCACCAGTCTGGTACGATACCATACAGTGACACAAGCCTTGTCAAGGTCAGCACTGCCTCACAACACATTGATTCCTTCCACATCATTGACACCAGCTTAAGAGTGTCAAGCATCATCAACTATCAAATGCATAACTAACGTGGCAGGTAGCACAGACCAAAGTGCATCACTCAGAACATACGTCCACCTGTGGATGACCTGGAAGAATGGCATTGTGTGTACAATGATGTGCCCTTCACCATGTTGCTGCTGGGTACTGATACAGTGTTCACGATGGACATAGCCATTAAATGTCACGAAAATGGCGGTACCTACTGCCTGGCCCTGGCGGTGTGACACCAGCACCACCCCCTTCACAAGTGCGGTAGCCATTGGCATATGGACATGTGTAGATGGCGGTGGGCATGCTCTGCCACCGCTGAGGCGGTCATTGGATACTTTTGAATGATGCACCATCGCGGTAGCGCATCCCGGGTACCCGCGGTGCATCACCGCCATGGAGCATTGCCTACAGCCAATGGGATCGATGATCGCGGTGGCATGATGCAGATTTGAAAATCGCGGAAGGTGTGCATCGCCACCGCGGAGGCGGTCATTGGATACTTTTGAAAGAGGCAGACCTGGACAACCAATTGTTGCAGCTTTGCAGCTTCCAAACGACCCCAGGGGGCTATAAATCTGTGGGAGTGAGCCTCACATTCCCACTGCTCACAGAGCGTGCTGCCTGGGACCCTCTCCTGCTGCTACCTGAAGAGCCTGCTACCTGGGACCCTCTCCTGCTGCTGCCTGAAGAGCCTGCTGCCTGGGACCCCTCACCACTCACTTTCACCGCAGGTGTTTCATGTCCACAGGGATGGCAAGGACAGATAAAATCCGTGCCAGTCCATTCACAAGTGAGGAGCTGGAGGTCCTTGTGGACGAGGTGCTGGCACAGTACCCAAGGCTGTTTGGTGGTCCCAATGTAGTGGTAAGTCACCATGAAGGTAGCTGTCGGGCAGGTGGGTGTCAGACAGGTAGTTGTGAAGCTGCAGCATATGCCTGAGGGTGTGGGGTTGTGTCAAACACTGACAGACAAGCTGTCTCCTGGGCGAGGGAGTGTGTGTGTGTCCCAATGAAACTCTTTTCCATGCATGTACTTGTATGTGTGAGTGTGGTGTGTTATATTGTCAGCCATACAGAGCCAACGGATGTTAGCCATGTAGGTGCCAGGACAGTAATTGTTTGAGAATATTTCACAGTGCCCCTGTAGTCTGACTCAGTGTGACCCAGAGAGTAGGTTCAGTGCATGCCCACCCAAACGATAAAACATCACCAGACTTACATGCTCCTTGCTCCAGTTCCTTCACACTGAATAGTAGCTATGCCCCATCTGTGCCCTGTATAATTTTAGACTTACACACTTCTGTTGATGCATATTGTGTTGAGGCATCCTGCCTTTGTGAGATTATCATGGAGCCTCTACGCCCCAATGTGTGCATGCAATCACATCTGTTTGGGCCATGCAGAGTGCCCTTGTGAGGGGCCCCCCAGTTTTGTAGGGAGGGAGGTTACAATTAGTCCTGAGTCTGTGTCTTGCTATGTACTGATAGATGTTGGTACCTGACATTGTGTAACTGGTCATTTACACTTCTTTTCTCTCATACCTGCAGCTCAAGGTACACCAGCGTAAGGCCGTGTGGAGGGCCATTGCAGAAAAGGAGCGAGCCCTGGGGGTATCCAACAGACGTCGCACCCACTGTCACAATAGGTGGGACAACATCAGTCGGCTGGCAAAGCAAGTGGCAGAGATGACCTTGGGGATGCTACCACGCACAGGGCGTTTGGCACGGTGCAGCATGACTCCACTGATGGCCGCATCTTGGCAGTGACTCATCCAGACCTGGATGCACGTCTGAAGGAGCATCAGCAGCAAGGCAGGGGTGGTGAGTATCTGGGGAGGGTGACTTTTGCTGGGAGTGGATGCATGTGTACAGGGCATGTGGCACCGGTGACCCATGTGATGTGTGTGTTTTGCTGTGCTGTGCTGTGTAATGTGAGTGGCTGCTGTGATGTGTGCTTGTATCAGGCATTGGCCCACCCTGGCCTTACTAAGCTGAAACTCCCGGCTGTTCTTTCGCATTGCCAGATGGGTTATGCTCAACATGGTCATTCATCATCGGGATAGTGTGGGAAATCTATTATGGGGTGAACTGCAGTGTCCACATTCTGAGTGTGACTTCATGTATGCCTACTTTGCATGCACCATGATCGTTGAGGCCCACACATCTGACAACAATGTGCCCCAGATTAGCACATGGTGCTTACTATGGCCTACTTGGCATTGTGGACTGTAATGTCATAATAGGTGTGTGTGTTGTCCCCTCCTGTTCCCTGAAGGTCTGTCAGTGGTAATAAGTGTTGTACCCACATCATGTCCCTATGTGAGGTAGGGCAAGTTGTGTGTGTGGTCCACTTAATCTACGGGCAGGGTGTAATGCTATGTGGCATCAACATGGCTCACTCATGGCAGATATTCTGCGTTACAGGCACTGTTGTGGTCTATGTTGTGTGTTGCAGCACAGTGATTGCAGGATGTTGTGGTTACCATGTAGATTTGGGCCTCTCCTGTAGTGCATTCATTTGAATTTGTGAGACCAGATGATGACACTTACACAACCCTGTATCTCTCTCTCAAGCAGATTCACAAGAAACCACGGAGGAACATGAGCCAGAAACCAGTGGTGGCGAGCGTAGCACTACAGCTGCAGTGGAGGCCAGTGACACAGAGCCCACCAGCGCATCTGAGGGGGACCGAAGTATGCAGGAGGAATCCGTGGCTGAGACACAAAGTACCACATCGTCTGATGCCAGCGGTGATGCATCCATGTTGGCAGGCAAAGGGGATGGGGAGTCTGCATCATCATCTACCACCCAGTGGCCAGCGCCCAGCCTCCCATCCACTTCCTCTGGTGCTGCCCGTATCCGTGTCACTAAGAGGGGACAAGTCACATTCTCCTGGCACCGCTGCCCTTGCACCTGTCCCCCCTGCTGTCCTCAGTGCAGAGTGTGTAAATCTCCTGCGCCAGCTTTGTGTGGGCCAGAACACCCTGCTCAATGCCTTCAGTGACCATGACAAGAAATTAGGCCAGGTGGTTGCATACATGGAGGGCATACACTCTGACGTGGGTGGACTACATCATACAATCCAGGTGTTGTCATCCACAGTGATGTCAGCCCTTCAACAAGCACATGATCCGATTGCAGCTCAGGTGCCTTTGCCCACCCTCCAGTCAGTGGCCACATCAGATGACAGTGAGCACGGTTCGCCTGCGTCACAGAAAAGATACAGCACAAGGAGCACACAACAGACACAACCCAAACACTCCCGTCCATAGACACCATCCCCACTGAAGAGCATGGCCACCCCAGAATGCACAGACAAGAGCCAGTCAGGAAAAAGCAAGTCCAGAAGAGCAATGAGGCAGATATCAGGCTCACATGCCGCAGAGGCATCTCCAGCAAAAGACTCTCCGGTCACTAAAACATCACACAGACCATGCAGTGTCTGTGCCCACTGAGGGGGTGTTGCATATCAGGGGTACACCTAGGAAGAGCACAGGGACACATCCACCCACCACATCTACCCCAATTCCACGACCATTGATGCAGGTGGAGGAGGGCACTGTAGAGACCACCCGTGGCAAGAAGGCAAAGGAGGGCACTGTAGGGGGTACACCTGGCAAAGAGGGGAAGGTGGTCCAGAGACATAGCCAGACCAAGCATTCTGCTGTGTTGGGCTCTCTCCTGTGCTATGGACACTGGCCCTGTTGCTCTGCTGTGCTGTACTCTCCCCTGTGCAGCCTCTCATGTACTTGCTGTCTCACCTGCCATGGACACTGTCCCTGTTGCTCTGCTGTGTTGGGCTCTTCCCTGTGCAGCCTCTCGTGTACTTGCTGTCTCACCTGCCATGGACACTGTCCCTGTTGCTCTGCTGTGTTTGGCTCTCCCCTGTGCTATGGACACTTGCCTTCCTGTTTGTATTTCGCCTGTGCATAGTATCTTGCATATGATCATCATTTTATGCCTTGCTGTTGTCTACTATTGTTCTACTGCTACATCTGTGCAATATGTGAATAAATACAGTTACTCCTGTTGTGTGTTTTGTCAGTCTCCTTGCTGATTAAAGTTATTTTTCTGTTTGCATTTGAATGGCTGTGCCCCATGCTCTATGTATCACTTCGACATTGCAAGGCTCTTTGCAGGCATCAGATTTTTAGACAGGGGTGACAGGGTCTTCAGTCTATTCTGACCCTGATAATAGTGTAGTCTGTGATGGCTATTTTACCTGCCATGTAGTTATCTTCTTAGTGATTTGCTATTGTTGGTTACACTGTTCACATGTCAGGTTGGGGGACACTGCCAGCACAGGGTGGGATGCTGTGCAAAGGTTTGGAAGCAGGCTTGGATATGCCATGATGTATGTATGTGGATTCCTTTATGTGTGCCCAGCCGTGTATGTGTATGGTCATCTTGTGTTGGCCCTTAGTCCTGACACCATGGCCTACATGAGATGCGTCGTCTTGGGTGTAGCAGAGGTGTGCAGTGTGCAGGTTGTATGTTTGTAGTGGATGTGTGTGTGCCCCTGTATTGTGAGAGACACACATGTGTCACCAAGGAGTTGTGTGCCTGTTGTTTGTTTTGTCTTGCCCTGTGTAGAAGATTGTATGCCCTTGTGTGAGCTGTTTGTAGTGCACTGTGCTGTGTGTTGGTGTATTCATGCTGTTGTGTGTGACTCCTTCTTGTTGTGTTGGTAAGTTAGAAGTGTGCAAAGTGTGTGAGTTGCACATCAGTGCTGTGTTTGTTTGATCCTCAATGTGTCTTGGGTGTGTTTGTGTAAACTGTGTGGCCCTGCTTCTCCACACTGGCATTGTGTTTGTGTTTGTCATGCATTGCAGGCACATGGTGGTTTTTCTCCTCCTGTATGGCATGGTGTGTGGTGTAAACCATCCCCTATATGTGCCACTTATGCCTGGCCATTGTGGGTCTTCCCTCCCTCTATTTGTGTATGGTACACCGCTTACATGTCTGCTACTGACATGCAGGCTATTTCACTTTGATGTCAGCTGTCCCCTTGGTTTCCATGTGTGTGTGCCTCCCCATCACTTCATTTGTGAGCTTGTGCTTTGTGGTGCAGTTCTTGGGCCAAGTGTGTTGTTCCACTTTGGACATTGCCCCAATGGTTTATGTGTGCTGTCCTTGTGCTATTAGTCATTCTGTAGTGGTCATGTGCACTTCAGCTGTGTGTGCTGCCCAGTGCTCTGGTGGAGATGGCTTGGCTATTGTATCCCAGAGTGGTGCATGTATAGTTGTTGTGTTGGATGTCGGTGTGTTGGCTGTGGTATTGCTTCAGTTTCTGGGTGTACTGTTGTATTTGTGCAGTGCTGATTTGCGAGTGTATGATGGTTGGGTCAATCATGTGTGTGTGTGGCTGTTGTGCTTGTTATGCACACACTGCTTGTTGTGCATGCAGTGCTGTGTGTATGTGGCCTTGACATTGGCTGATGTGCATCCCCTGACGTCTTGTGGTGTTTGTTGATTTGGGTTTCATGTGCATCTGTGGTAGGTTTGATGTGGCAGTGTGGGTTTGTCCAGATGCACTTCTTGTGTGAATTGTGTTATGGTGTATGTGTTTTGTTCCTGAGTGATGATGTTGTGTACTCCTATTGTGTCTGTGCTCCCATTGCCTTTCCCCAGTTTGGCTGACAGGGTATGTCTGTTTCTGTTAGAGTTCAGTATGTGTTCCTGTAGTGTTTGTGTGTTGACCTTGTGCAGGCATGTGTTGAGGCATCCCTGTGTGTGTGTTGTGTTTGTGGCTACACCCTGGGTGTGTGTTTGTTTGTGTGTGTACGTGCTGGGAAGGATTGTGAGCCTTCAGTGTGTGTGGCACTGGTGTTGTGTGTTCCTTGTCAGCCACTCCTGCAGTGGCTGTCTCCCTGGCCATGTGTTGTGTGGAGCAGGGTGTGTATTGTGCTTGTTGTTGCAGTGCTTGTTGGTGTGCATGGGGGTGCATGGGATGGGCACCTGGCCTGTGACTTGATGGGGTTTGTTGCTGTGTGGTTGGGGGTGGCGTGTCCCTATGGTATTTGTGCCCTGCCCATGTCTTGGAGTGGCCCTGCCTTTTGCATAGTGCGCATGTGTTGACCGCGGCGGTGACGTGACCGGGACCGGGACGCTGCTGCTGGTAGGCAATCGATGTGTGTCCCGGATGCTGAGGGGTGCCTTGTTGTCAGGTGGGTCATGTGTGGGTGCCCTTGTGGATGTGTTCTGACCCCCAACAGGGTGTCTGTGTGGTGATTGGACCCTGTGTCGGCATGTGTGTTGTGTGTTGCATTTGTGTAGTTGCGTACCTGTGTCGTCGTCCGCGGCGGCCCAACTGACAATAGTGTTGTAGGAGGAACATCACCGGATGCATATGGAGGGCTGGGTTCATGGCGTTCATTACCGGGTCTCGGCTATCTTGCTCCGCTGTCGAGTTTCCGCCTGCTCAGACTGGGCGGTGTCTCCGCTGCGGTGCGTCGGCTTATTTGGGCCATCCTAATTTGTGGAGCGGGGCGGATGTCATTCGGCACGGCGGTGAGTCTCGATTGGCTCCCACCGCTGCGGTGGTGGGCGCACTTTGATGGCAGTGCGCAGCGCTACGCGGCGGACGGGAAATTACCTATGTTTTGCTATACTAATATGGCGGTCGTATGTTCCACTGCTCGAGGGCGGAAAAAGGCGTTTTTCCGCCCTGCAAGCACCGCGGTGGTGCCACCACACAACATCCTAATGGACCCCTTAGTCTCCCTGGGTCCTGCCCTGCATATAGATGGGAAACATCCTTTAAATTAGGTTTTTACCTCATTGAGCCATTGGGGCCAGTCCTGCGGATAGATTCTCCCTAGGGCCTGCCTGCAGATAGATTCTCCCTAGGGCCTGCCTGCAGATAGATTCTCCCTGGGGCCAGTCCTGCGGATAGATTCTCTCTGGGGCCTGCCTGCAGATCGATTCTCCCTGGGACCTGCAGATAGATTCTCCCTGGGGCCAGTCCTGCAGATAGATTCTCCCTGGGACCTGCAGATAGATTCTCCCTAGGGCCTGCCTGCATATAGATTCTCCCTAGGGCCTGCCTGCAGATAGATTCTCCCTGGGGCCTGCAGATAGATTCTCCCTGGGGCCAGTCCTGCGGATAGATTCTCCCTGGGGCCTGCCTGCAGATAGATTCTCCCTGGGGCCTGCCTGCAGACAGATTCTCCCTGGGGCCAGTCCTGCGGATAGATTCTCCCTGGGGCCTGTCCTGCAGGTAGATACTCCCTGAGGGCCTGTCCTGCAGGTAGATACTCCCTGAGGGCCTGTCCTGCAGATAGATTCTCCCTGGGGCCAGTCCTGCAGATAGATTCTCCCTGGGGCCTGCCTGCAGATAGATTCTCCCTAGGGCCTGCCTGCAGATAGATTCTCCCTGGGGCCTGCAGATAGATTCTCCCTGGGGCCAGTCCTGCGGATAGATTCTCCCTGGGGCCTGCCTGCAGATAGATTCTCCCTGGGGCCTGCCTGCAGACAGATTCTCCCTGGGGCCAGTCCTGCGGATAGATTCTCCCTGGGGCCTGTCCTGCAGGTAGATACTCCCTGAGGGCCTGTCCTGCAGGTAGATACTCCCTGAGGGCCTGTCCTGCAGATAGATTCTCCCTGGGGCCAGTCCTGTGGATAGATTCTCCCTGGGGCCTGCCTGCAGATAGATTCTCCCTGGGGCCAGTCCTGCGGATAGATTCTCCCTGGGGCCTGCCTGCAGATAGATTCTCCCTGGGGCCAGTCCTGCGGATAGATTCTACCTGGGGCCAGTCCTGCGGATAGATTCTCTCTGGGGCCAGTCCTGCGGATAGATTCTCCCTGGGGCCAGTCCTGCGGATAGATTCTCTCTGGGGCCTGCCTGCAGATCGATTCTCCCTGGGACCTGCAGATAGATTCTCCCTAGGGCCTGCCTGCAGATAGATTCTCCCTGGGGCCTGCCTGCAGACAGATTCTCCCTGGGGCCAGTCCTGCAGATAGATTCTCTCTGGGGCCAGTCCTGCGGATAGATTCTCTCTGGGGCCAGTCCTGCGGATAGATTCTCTCTGGGGCCAGTCCTGCGGATAGATTCTCCCTGGGGCCAGTCCTGCGGATAGATTCTCTCTGGGGCCTGCCTGCAGATAGATTCTCCCTAGGGCATGCCTGCAGATAGATTCTCCCTAGGGCCTGCCTGCAGATAGATTCTCCCTGGGGCCTGCCTGCAGACAGATTCTCCCTGGGGCCAGTCCTGCGGATAGATTCTCCCTGGGGCCAGTCCTGCGGATAGATTCTCTCTGGGGCCAGTCCTGCGGATAGATTCTCTCTGGGGCCAGTCCTGCGGATAGATTCTCCCTGGGGCCAGTCCTGCGGATAGATTCTCTCTGGGGCCTGCCTGCAGATAGATCCTCCCTAGGGCCTGTCTGCAGATAGATTCTCCCTGGGGCCTGCCTGCAGACAGATTCTCCCTGGGGCCAGTCCTGCGGATAGATTCTCCCTGGGTCCTGCCCTGCAGATATATTCTCCCGGGGCGTTTTCCTGCTGATAGATTTTCCTGGGGGGCTGCCAGGAGGATAGATTCTCTTTAGTGCCTACCCTGAAGATAAATTATGCATTGAGACTACCCTACAGACAGATTCTCCCTGGGACCTCCCCTGCAAATTTTCTGTGGACGTTATCCTGCAGATAGATTCTTCCGGGGGCCTGCCCTGCATATCGGGGGCCTGCCCTGCATATCGGTTGTGCCTGTACTGCAGATAGATTCTCCCTGGGGGGCCTTTCCTGCGGAAAGATTATCCCAGAGACTTGCCCTGTAGCAGATAGATTCTCCCTGGGGCCTGCCTTATAGATAGGTTCTCTCTGTGGCCTGCCCTGCAGATAGATTCTCCCTGGGGCCTGCCGTGCAGATAAAGTCTCCCTGGGGCTACTCCTTTAGATAGAGTCTTCCTGGGGCCTGCCTTGTAGATATAGTCTCCCTGCGACTAGCCGTGCAGATAGAGTCTCCCAGGGGCCAGTCCTTCAGATAGACTCTCCATGGGACCTGCCGTGCAGATAAAGTCTCCCTGGGGCTACTCCTTTATAGAGAGTCTTCCTGGGGCCTGCCTTGTAGATATAGTCTCCCTGCGACTAGCCGTGCAGATAGAGTCTCCCAGGGGCCAGTCCTTCAGATAGACTCTCCATGGGACCTGCCGTGCAGATAAAGTCTCCCTGGGGCTACTCCTTTATAGAGAGTCTTCCTGGGGCATGCCTTGTAGATATAGTCTCCCTGCGACTAGCCGTGCAGATAGATTCTCCCTTGGGCATGACCTGCAGATAGATTATTCCTGCCCCTGAAATCAAATCATGCTTTGGCCAAATCCTACCTCATCTCAGCGCTTTACTGCTTCTGTGGTATTTTTAACTGATTAAAATGTGTGTTCGTCCAGAGCATTTTAAACTCTACTTTCAATTGATACTAGTGTCATTGACGCTGTGTGATAAGTATGCAAGTGTTAATGCATGTTCTGTAATATAGCCCAGCAGGCGAGTAACTTATTGCCGGCGGTATTTCTTTATTAATCATGGACCTTATTATTATTATTATTTAGGTTTTTATAGAGCGCGTAGTCACCCTCGAGTATCCCAGCGCTGAAACCTCGTACTCCTACAGGGGGGGGCAAGGGAAACTTCAAGTAGATCAAGGAAAAAGGAGGGTTTTGAGGGACTTCCTAAATCTTAGGAGGTTAGGTTCCGCTCTAAGGTTCGGGGGAAGAGCGTTCCATTTTCTGGCCGTGTTTACCGAGAATCTGCGACCGCCAAAGCGGGCTTTCTTCACCCTAGGGACAACGATAAGGTTTCCCTGTTCAGACCGGAGCGCTCTCGGTGGTCTGTAAGGGGTGATCCACGTGCTCAGAATGGGGGGGCCAGCGTTATGCAGTGTCTTGTGGGCTAGGCAGAGGGCCTTAAATGCGACTCTTTCCCTCACGGGGAGCCAATGAAGTTTTCTCAACGCTGGTTTGGCCGATGTTCTTGATGGGGTGTTTGTGAGCAGGCGGGCTGCGGCATTTTGGGTTTTTTGTAAGATCTGGTAGGTGGCTTCCGGAGCACCGAGGTAAATAGCGTTGCTGTAGTCTAGCCTTGCTAACACTAGACCTTGAATTAGCAAGAGACGAGACTGGAATGGTAGTAGGGGAAGTACCTTTCTGCATGATCTCAAAAGCCCGTAGCAGATGCCGGCAGTTTTCCTCGCCTGAGTCCTGAAGGTGAGGTCTGTCTCCAGCCACACTCCCAGACTCTTGACCTCTGTTTTGGGGGAGGGGGGGTCACCCATACAGGCGGGCCAGATGTCAGGTGGGAGACTCAAGGTTTTGTGGCCGAGGAGCAGGATCTCTGTTTTTGACCCGTTGAGCTTTAAGTCAGAGTCGCTCATCCATTGGTGGACGGTGGAGAGACAGTCACGCAGGTTGGAGGGTTTTAGCTTGGGGTGTGAGAGAGTCACCACCAACTGGGTGTCGTCAGCATAGCTGACGATCGTGACTCCGAATGGGGCGACCAGCTCCTCCAGTGGGGCCATATACACGTTGAAAAGCGTAGGGCTCAGTGAAGAGCCCTGTGGCACTCCACACCGGAGGGGGATTCGGGGGGAGCGGCTTTCTCCTTCCCAAACTTGGAAGGAGCGTTGGGAGAGGAAGGATGTAAGCCATCTCAGCGCACTGTCTTGTATTCCTGTGTTGTCTAGGCGCTGGGCTAGGACCTGATGGTTGACAGTGTCGAATGCCGCGCTGAGGTCCAGGAGGACCACTGCCACTGATCCTACAATTTTAAAAACAAGAGGTCTCCCGGCTTCCGCCTCAGGAGAATTACAAGGTCTGCTTGGTAGCGCTGAAGGCAGCGTATTTATACTGTGGAGGGCGGGTGGGCGTGGCCTCGGGGTAGGCGTGGCCTGACTACCTCGCCGTCAATGGCGGCACAATTGTTTGTATCCGCTTCCTACGTTGCAGCGAAAGGGTCGCTGTTCGGCGCTTCTATCGCCTGTGTTCCGTGAAGGCAGGGAGTGAGTGAAGTTTTAAAATGCAAAGAATGCGCAAGGTGAAAATACAAAAATACAATTTTAAAAACAAGAGGTCTCCCGGCTTCCGCCTCAGGAGAATTACAAGGTCTGCTTGGTAGCGCTGAAGGCAGCGTATTTATACTGTGGAGGGCGGGTGGGCGTGGCCTCGGGGTAGGCGTGGCCTGACTACCTCGCCGTCAATGGCGGCACAATTGTTTGTATCCGCTTCCTACGTTGCAGCGAAAGGGTCGCTGTTCGGCGCTTCTATCGCCTGTGTTCCGTGAAGGCAGGGAGTGAGTGAAGTTTTAAAATGCAAAGAATGCGCAAGGTGAAAATACAAAAATACAATTTTAAAAACAAGAGGTCTCCCGGCTTCCGCCTCAGGAGAATTACAAGGTCTGCTTGGTAGCGCTGAAGGCAGCGTATTTATACTGTGGAGGGCGGGTGGGCGTGGCCTCGGGGTAGGCGTGGCCTGACTACCTCGCCGTCAATGGCGGCACAATTGTTTGTATCCGCTTCCTATGTTGCAGCGAAAGGGTCGCTGTTCGGCGCTTCTATCGCCTGTGTTCCGTGAAGGCAGGGAGTGAGTGAAGTTTTAAAATGCAAAGAATGCGCAAGGTGAAAATACAAAAATACAATTTTAAAAACAAGAGGTCTCCCGGCTTCCGCCTCAGGAGAATTACAAGGTCTGCTTGGTAGCGCTGAAGGCAGCGTATTTATACTGTGGAGGGCGGGTGGGCGTGGCCTCGGGGTAGGCGTGGCCTGACTACCTCGCCGTCAATGGCGGCACAATTGTTTGTATCCGCTTCCTACGTTGCAGCGAAAGGGTCGCTGTTCGGCGCTTCTATCGCCTGTGTTCCGTGAAGGCAGGGAGTGAGTGAAGTTTTAAAATGCAAAGAATGCGCAAGGTGAAAATACAAAAATACAATTTTAAAAACAAGAGGTCTCCCGGCTTCCGCCTCAGGAGAATTACAAGGTCATATCTTGGACATCGGAGCAGTTCAACAGCAGAATTCGGGGGTGATGGGGGAGGCTGACAACAAGACATTTTCAGATTAAAATAGCCAATAATTGCCACATTTCACAGTTAAGTTCTCACCAACAATACTGAGCAATTAATAAAAAAAGTAAGTCAATGTCCACACTTGTAACCAGCTAGGTTGGGGAAAATGTTACCTAAAACATATTTACGGGAAAGAGGGAAAACAAAGAAAACAAAAACTACGCAAACGGATAGCTAAATATCCAGTATAATGTAGTCTAATATTTTACATATATTTTACGCTATGAACAGACCAGCAAAGAAATCTATAACATCAAAACTATGTTGGCATTACCTGCAATAAAAATAAAAATGCTACATATACATCATGAGCAATACTTTTGGAACCTCTTCATTGGTGATTACATTAATATAATTCAACCATAATTCCTCGGACTATAATTATAACAAATGTAACTCCACCAAGTAATAAAGCAAGTACAGAAAACGAGTCTAATTATTCACCCCAACTGTAGGAAGTAAAGCTTGGTGGGAAGAGTTAAAACCATATTCAGGATTTAGAACCAACGACAGCGCGGAGACAGCCCTGATCGCTGCCACTGATGACAGGGAAGCCCTTCTGGACCGCGGTGAAACAGCAGCCCTCATGCTCCTGGACCTGTCAGTCACCTTGAAAACTGTCTTCCATCAAATCTTAAACCAACAGACTCCACCACATCAGAATCCAGGGATTCACCCTCAAATGGATCGCATCATACCTCACCAAAGGAACCAACAGAATCCATCTCCCACCGTTCACCTCTGAACCCAGGAAGATCTTCTGCTGCATCCCCAAGGATCATCCCTCAGCCCCACCCTCTTCAACACCGCCAGACTGCACAGACTGATGATCATCTCCTACGCCAAAGTCACCAAGCACATCCTCTCACTGTTAGAAGACCACTCCACCACCAGACCCAACTTCCTCAGATGCATGATGAACGTCGCGGAATGGATGAAGGACAATTGTCTCAAAGTCAACACGGACAAGACAGAAGTAATCATCTTTGGGACAACACCTTGCCATGGAACAAAGCATGGTGGCCTGCTGAACTTGGCCCTTCCCCCACCCAGACAGACCAGACCCGCAACCATGGCATCTTCCTGGACAGCAAGATATCCAGGAAGAAAAAGGTCAAATCTGTCTCATCTGCCTGCTTCTACACCCTACGCATGATCTGAAAGAACTTCAGGTGGCTCCCAGTCAACACCAGAAGGATCATCACGCATGCCCTCATTACCAGCAGGCTGGACTACAGTAAAACGCGCTACGTAGGAATCACCACACGGCTCCTGAAGAGACTACAAACATTACAAAATTGAGCCACAAGACCCTTCCTCAACCTCCACTGATGGACCCACTTCACACCCCATCTCAAAAAGCGACACTGGCCCCCAATCCAGAAGAGATGCCAATTCAAGATGTTTACTTACACATACAAGGCCCTGCACATCAAGGGACAAACGTACATCAACAAATGCATGCTCTTCTACCAACCAACCCGACACCAATTAGATACTCCTCGAATCCGCCGAGCAAACAACGGAGGATTCTCCTTCTCACACCTGGCGACCAAAGCCTGGAACATCCTTCCCCTGCACCTCAGATACCACCCAGTTCTCCACCAATTCAGAGAAGGACTCAAGACCTGGCTGTTCGAATGAACAAGATCACTGTGAAGCGGCTAGCAACCACAGCACCTCAAGACCCTCATGGTGAGTTGCAGCATTTTACAAGTCCTGATAGTACGGCTGGTGTACAGCCTGATGTCATTTCTTCCCTTCTGGTAGTATACTGTTACCAAATGCACTGGTAATAGATGTTTCATGGATGGAAAGGGTGCCCCCCACTTTCAACAGCCAGCCACTCGGCTACCAGCATGACTTGCTGCTTCCTCATCTCACTAGACTATCAGGGTGTCCGTGCAGTAAGAGTAGGTCAGTGCACAGCACTGGCTTCTCAACAATGCTCCCGATCCAGCCATGTGCCTCTCCCTCTTGCTTAGTGAGATTTTTAAATGCTAGTTGATCTCCAGGACCCAGGTGCCCTTGGTTCCTTCACAGGCCTTGCCCCTGCGGCAGAAAGAACAGGAGTGGAGCAGTAAAGAGTTTACCTGTCGCTGTCAGCACTTTAAATGACCAAGTACTGTCAGGTACTGATCAGCTGTGCTTCTGCAATTTTGAAAGGGAGAGTACCAGCATTTAACAGCTGGGATTCAAAAGAATAATTCCAAGACTTTTCATTTGTGAATGGATGCCCTGGGATAATGATTACCTGCACCTTTATATTTCCATTTCAAGGACTGTCTGCTGAAGTGGCCATGTCTCCTTGCTTCCTTTGTCATAGCCCCACACTGCATTGCACCAAATGATTTAGGGATTCCTGATGACCATGGGCCATATCATAAGTAGAGTGCACTGTCCGCTGGCACTGCAATGCCCCTACAAATTGGTGAGCGGGGAACTAACGGAACTTGCGCCCAATTACTGGCAATGATTGAACGTACAGCTGCCCTGGGAGCTGCACCTTAGTGAAAGAAGTGGCTGCTTCTTCTTTCACTGTCTAGGCGGCACCCACCTTCACTTCAAAGGGCAGGATAGAGTCTCTCTACAGACGTGTGCAGTGAGTGACTCCACCAGCGTGCAGTGAGTAACTGCACCCAGCTGCAGAGGGATGTCTGGGGGAATACATTGGACCCCATTGCACCTCTGGAGGGCTGCACTCAGGGGTGCATTGACTGTGCACCACTTTTTTTGTGTGGGTGCAAGGGTAAACTATTTCTTTCATTTGCATGGGGCCACCCCCCTATGCAAATGAGGGAATACCCTCTTAAAATGATGCCGGTGCTGTAAGTGTGCCAGCACTATATGTATAACGGAAGGGGCGTACAAGCATCTGTGCCCCTTCTATAGAACTTCAGTGACCCTTGGGTGAAAAACAAAATGGGCACAAACACCCACTGCACCCTCATGGCACTGTATGTAATATGGCCCCGCCCATAACAAAAACGGAATTATAAAGGGTTGGTTTAACAATGAGTGCAGAAATTTGAAACTTAGGGTACGGAATTGGGAAAGACAGTTAAGGAAAAAACAGATAAGGAGACTATGGAGAGCCTTCGAGTGGCAAAATTGGAATACAAAAATAAAACGAGAGAAAGGAAATTAGAATATAAATCCAAAAATTGGCAAATAATGTTAGAAGTGATAAACACAAATAATATAAGGACCTTCTGGCAATTGGTAAAAGAGGGTAAGATACAAGGGGAAATGCGATGCTTGGTGGGTGAAGATGATTGGGTTACTCATTTGAGCAACTTACATAGTGGTAAAGATTTGAAGAATACCCTGGAAGTAAGGCCTGAGGAGCTAGAACAATTAAAGCAGCACTTTTCCTTCAAAATATGAAAAAAACAATGCAATCTTTAAAGATAACTAAGGCTGCAGAACAAGACAATCTACCTGCAATTATTTTGAAAAATACTACAGATTGGTGGGCAAGATTCCTAAAAACAACCTTCCAACACATTCTTGTGGTGGGGTCTTTCCCTGAAATTATGAGACCAATCTATATAAAGGAGGATGCTATGTTGCCCCAGAAGTATCGCCTCATAAGCTTACTGGATGTTGGGGAGAAGGTCTTCTCCAAAAAATGTAGTAGGGGTAGGGAAATTCTGGGCAGAACAGCAGGACCTGATACCAATTGAGCAAGGAGGGTTTAAAGAAGGGCACTCGACTGTGGATCACCGCCTTAGTTTATGGGCATTGGCAAGAAAGGCAATAAAAGTGCGCGGCAGCTTGTTTTGCTGTTTTGTTGATTTCCGAGCTGCAATTGGCTTGGTAGATCGTAATACATTGTGGAGTATGTTGGTAAAGCTCGGAATCAACAAAGCAGTTCTTTCACTAATCCAGGATATGCATTCTAAGAATTGGGCAAGAGTAATCCTGGATGACCTTGGGACACTATCTAAGAAGATCCAGATAATGAATGGCCTGAGGCAGGGCTGTGTTTTAGCCCGGTTTGTTATTTTCTCTGTTTTTATCTGACCTGCCAATTAAATTGAGCAATTTATCCAGAAAACAATGGTTCCTGTGGCATATTAATTATACAATGCTCAGTCAGTACATAGCTCAATGGCAATTCAATTATTGGAGAGAGGATGACAAAGAGAAACACAAGCCACACTTGTACCAGTATATAACAATCTCTTTATATTTCAACAAACAGTTAGTAACGCAATTTCATCCACAACGTACACATAATATACTAAAGTGCAATGTGTCCCAAGTGTTATTGGAAGCGAAACAAAAAAACGTGTAACAATCAATAATATATACAAGTTTCAACTAAGAGTATTTACAAAAAAGGAAAATGACCATGAATAATAGAGAAAGTAGTTAATCAGTGGCTATCTACAATCATAGGCACTGTGTTCAATTGTTCATTTCCTACGGCGTCGACGGCGTTTCGACCCGTGAAATGGGGGTCTCGTCAGGACTGGACAGTAGGGGACTTCTTGCAAAATGTTTTATTCCATTGCGCAACCCATGCGTGATACGAAGTAATTTTAATTTACTTACACTGAGCCCAGCCGGGCACACTGTAGGTGGTAGATATCAATGAAAGTCCTTGATTGATATGGCAGTCAATGCCGTCAATGTGAAGTATATTCAGGAGAATGCCTGTTCGCAAGTTTCAAGCGCTCAGTCGCTTCTATCCGTACGTCTGTGTCAATCGGGGATTGTTGTGTGTCAATTAAATTGAGCAAAGCAGGAGGTTTAAGCCCTAAGATGGGGGAACCCATATATCATGTCTGTTATACGAGGATGATTTAGTGATAGCAGACATGACAGAGTTAGGCTTAAAAAAGAAACTGGACACATTTTGGGAATACTGCAAAAAGAAAAGTCTAACGGTTAATCTAGAAAAGACCAAAATAATGGTATTTGGAAAAAGAAAAAGCGCCTTCTACTGGAAACTTGGGGGCGTTAGAATTGGAGTAGTAGATAAATATAAATATTTGGGCATGTGGTTTGATAGTAGACTAAATTGGAAAGACCACATACAGGCCTTAAAAGCGAGGTCCCTTTCCACAGTCTGGGGCCTTAAACAATTTAAACAGAAGTATGGAGGCCCATCGCTGCGACCAATACTTTCAGCTTTTAATGCATCGGTCCAACCACAATTTCTGTATGGTGTTGAGGTTTTATTTATGGGGGGTAAATCAAATCAAATCAAATCAAATCATCTTTATTCGGTTTTCCATTATTTTTGAAAGACCATAAAAGTTCATAAAAAGAACACATTAAAAAGAATAAATTATGGGGGGTAAATCAGATTGGAACCAAGAGGAGGGGAAATGTGTGAAGCAGCTGCTCGCCCTCCCATCGATAACTATGTTACAGGCTGTGCGAGTAGAATGTCACCTCACAGCCTGGAACTATCTGGGAATGCGACATTTAATTTCTGGAAAATATTGAATGGAGAAGCTCCCCCCAAAATAGCATATCTTTGTAAGAAAGAAATAGAGACCAGCGATCTTATTTGGGCGGTCCAAGCAAGGATTAAACTAGATAAGTTATGTGTTAAACTTACTCTGAGCTAGACGATTGGAAATCAGGTCAGCAGATCCCTAAACGGGAGTTACGGGCCATTGTTAACGCGAAGGCACGTGAAGAAGATTAATACTACTTGAAGAGCAAATCTTAGGCCTGGTTTCTGATAAATGGATTGGTCAATGATGATATTTTAGCCTATATAGAAGCTATGTCTAACCCAAAGCTCAGAAATGCAATATTGAAATTTTGCGTCGGCCTGAACCCGTGTAACATTAATGGGAAGATAAAATCACTTATGTCGAAAGACCATGGCCTGTGCTCTTGTGGCCTACAAGTGAAATGTAGGGGACAACATATTTTGTTGGATTGTTTGTGTTTTTTAGAAGAACGGCAAAAAAATGTAAAACCTATTTTTATTGTTTATAAAAGTTTTAGTAGGGACCAAGCACTTAGCTTATTGACCAATATGAGATTTTTAAATGTGGTATGTGAAATAGGAAGATTTTTAATTGCTATACAAGAGGCACTGAAGAAAATGGCGTAGGTTGAAATGAATATATGGTGAAAATTCAATCTCACCTATGATCTGGGGATAAGTAACTCCTTACTGCTTTGGTGAAGAACTAAGAGCTCTTATAAACAGGCCCTTTTTGTTTATTTTAGTAGGTTTGTACTGTGTAGTATACTGTTTTATGGTGAAATCGTTGGGATAAATCATGTTTTAATTGTTTGTAAAGTGCTATTTTGTATTGCTAAATATGCCAAATAAAAATATTCAAATGGAATATGGCCCCAGATGATCTCTGGAGTGGAACTGTGTGAAACACTTAGGCTCACCTCTGGGGACTCTCAATATGGACAGAGCAGGTCAGGGAGAGATATGTAGCATCCACAATGAAAGGAAGCCAGTGTGCACTGCTATCTCCAACATAACCTAGACTCAGCAGGACTTGTACCCCACCCTATGATACCCCCTAAACAGTGTGCAGTGCAAGAACAGCAAATAGATTTAGGCGCTGCACCCACCTTCCTACTTCAAATATGCTGCTTCGCCTTTTTTAGGTTACCTTTGATGACTGCCTGTAAAGATGAAATGCACGACACTGGTCAGTTCCCTGGGGGCATTGTCACTGATGGCATGAGGTGACATGTCACACTCCTACTATTCAGTTGTCTTTGAGGGCAGAATGAAAGGCACATGCAGTAGATGTGGGGAATTCCGACTTGAGATGCTTAGCCAAGACCAATCAGAACCAAACTGCCCTCATGTCATTACTGACTCTTGCTAAACTTTGCAAGCTTTGGTGAGACAGGGTCTGCCTGGCTCACAAAACAAAAAATAAAGTAGTTCAATAACGATTTTTAAAAACAGACATTACATTGTGACTATCCTGGTCAATTAATGCATGCCACCTGGATAGGTGGGACCGTTGACCAGGGTAAACATCACTTACAACAAAACTTTTACAACGCACTACCATTACAACGCGGTCATTACAATGCAAACTATTACAACGCATTGCGCTGGGGGGCGCTCTAGGATAGGGAATAGGTTAATTTACTATCCAATAACCTTCGCTAGTGTCCACGGAGACTGGAGTTGGAATAGTAAATTAAACTATTCACTATCCAACACCCAAAAGCGCTATGCGTTGTAATGGTATGCGATGTAAAAACCGCGTTGTAAAGGCATGCGATGTAAAAGCATGCGTTGTAACGTCATACATCCGTTGACCAGTGCTCACTTTGGCCATATAAAACCTTTCTGTGGGTGTGGAGGATTGCGGTACTCATCATGAGGTTATATATCTCTGCTTACAGAACCCCTAAATGACTTGCAAAAATCCAGTTATGGACAGCACCCCTTGTGATTAAGGGGCCGATTCACAGAACTAGCTTAAGACAAAATCCTTACTACTTTTGGTATTCACAGAAGGCATTTAGTAGTAGTAAAGTTAGGAGTTTGTCTTAAATTTGACTTAACACAAACTTAAGACAGACTTAAGACAGACTTAAGACAAACTTAAGACAGACTTAAGACAGACTTAAGACAGACTTAAGACAAACTTAAGACAAAATCCTAACTTAAGTCTGTCTTAAATCTGTCTTAAGTCTGTCTTAAGTCTGTCTTAAGTTTGTCTTAAGTCAAACTTAAGACAAAATCCTAACTTTACTACTACTAAATGCCTTCTGTGAATACCAAAAGTAGTAAGTTTAGGATTTTGTCTTAAGTTAGTTCTGTGAATCGGGCCTATACTGTCCACATGATCCAGGAATCACATTTCAAAGATTGATTTAACATGTCATACTATGCACCAAGTGTGAATGGCAATCATCGTTAGGAGAGAGAACATTAGCATGAAAGTGTGTATGTGGGAACGACCGCTCCCCAGAGCATGGGAGATTTAGGAAAGGATAGTATCAGACTTATCTTTGTGCCACATGCCATAGATTTGGAACTGCACTTCATGGTGTCACATTTGTCACAGACTCAGTCATAACAGTAAAATATATTTTGAATGGAATTACAGCAAATGGTTTCCTCAATTAACTAAACAATGAAGGTGAAAAAAGCATCCCTCTGTATAGAGATAAGGTTCGGATCAGTTGAAATTTGGGCTGTCATTGACATCTGATGTTATTGTCTTTGCTTTGCATTATTTGTATTTTTTAGCACACAATGACCTGGGGTGTCCTTTTGGTGCTAGACAAGAAGGCCAAACCAAACTACGGTGACCCAAAGAAGGTTGGAAAGAGAATAGTCAGGGCTTTAATATGTTCTGGAAGGTGACCAAATTAGATTGACTTCTAATGTACAAAGATTCCATGTAATTCCCAGCTGAGGAGCAAAGTATCTCCTGCTTTGATGCACTTTCTTAATCTTAGCAATATTGAGAAGGTGGGCTGCGGAAGAGCCAGGATCTAGCAGGAAAGTAGGAGAAGCTGGGCCAATGACATGTTAGGCCATATGCAAAAACTTTAAAAAAACTTGTAATATGTATGTGTTTATTCAGTCAAAGTCATTTGTTTTTTAAACCTGATGGCTCATGACGAAAACCTCCTCTGGCCCTCAAAGGGCTTCTGTTTCTGAAACTTCCAATATTAAGGTGCAGCTTCTTAGAACAATTACAAAGAACTCACCTCCAGTTTTCAGACTCACGGTGACCATGACAGTATTGTTTGCCGCAACCAAGTTATGCAGGTTAACTGATTGCTGTTAGAGAGGAGTAAAAAGATGTACATGTCACAGATAATTCACACTTTTTAACATCCTAGAGAGCTTATAATCTCTATCTAACACTGAATTTAGAATTGCATTCTAAGGTGGGGCACCAATGCTCCTCTATCCCCCATAAGAATCCCCGCAGTGCTTTGCAGTGATTCAACACATCATCGGTGGATCTTGTGCATCACTTTACTAGGAGTCAAGGATCTTGTTAAATAATACAGGACAAAGGTTCAACCTTAACTCACCTTTCTAACGCTTCTGGCTTGAGGACACTCAATGTTGCTTAAATATCTCCTTATCTGTTGCCCAGACTGAGAGGTTGGATCTGTGACTGAAGAGTATCCAGTTATGTCATCATACCACAAAACGACCTCACAGCACCCATGCCATTTTAAAATAACCTCTCAGTTTGGATATGATGGAAGAGGAACCCCTAGTTTTTGGCAAAGATTGGCAACTGATTTGGTAAAAGGGACGATTAGTGAATTAGATATAACCCTGTGTGCATCTACCCATGGGCATCAAGTCACCAAAATACCAGTAGTAGTTGAACTGACATCACTTCCCCTTTCACTGCTGACGACATCACAGGAAGAGACATCACAAGTCTCATTCCCCCTTGTTCATGCAGGAAATTATGTCACTCGACCATGCACTTGCGGACACTGAAGTAAAGTAAATTACAAGTGCAAGACCAATAAAATTGCTAGAACATTCTGAGAGCTCATAAAAGTGTATTTTAGTTTGCAACTGCATGTCAATTAATGGGATGCCAGACTATGCCATGGGCCAGCCATCATAAACACCAGCACAGCAATTGCATGAATACCTACAACTACATATAACCGTTTGTAGTCTGTAGTGCCTAGTAACAGTCATCTTATATTCATGCATTTGTTCAAATGTCCAAACATAAGGCATCATTACGCTGTCCTGTCTGAGGTGGTCTGACCACCATATTCTTGTCGGAAGCGGATGGTCCAACCGGCGAATTATGATTCATGCATCGTGTACTACTGTTGTGTGGCGTTTTAGGCTCCGAGTGAATTTTCCCGATTCTTCCCCTTATATAGGTACAATTCACACTGCCCTAATATAGGCATAGAAATCAAACCTTTATTTAGGCATAGCCCATGCTATCCAAATACAGGCATGGCTACTTCCACCCGTACCAAACACCACAACGATTTCTTGGAAAACCAGTTTAAGCCGTTAGGGAACTTCCCCTTGCTTGAATATTAATTTGTTCAACAACTCATGTACTTTGCAAAGAACAACTATTCCCTTGGGGTTCTTTCCTGACGTTATTATGTCCGACTTTACGTCAAACTGTGGCATTCCTAAACACCTTCAAGGTATAAATATACCTTCACTTGCTATAGCAAAATACGGTGGTTCGGAGCAGTTCGACTATCTAGTTGCCCGACGCAGCTCACTACAGCAAGTGCCGAAGGAAGCCGACTCTCCAGCTGACGCACTGATCATGAGGCTGCCCTTTGTCCTGCCGAGAATCCAGCTCCAGTGTTTCCAAGCTCCCCTTGCGGGGTGTTGGGAAATCGAGTCCTGAGCCAGAGATACCAGACCTCCTTCCTTCTAAACTAAAGTATGGAGCTGATTAGAACCTAGAGAAACCTTTGGTAGATTCTTGGCAAAGAAAACTAAAACCTATGCTACACAATACTTACTTCTTCCCGCGTACTAGACTTAGGTTAGGTACATTGGGGTAGGCGTATATTAGAAGCACCAGTTGAGTATTTTAGTCTATGTTATTTATGTGTGTATTTTTATATGGCTTAGTAAGCATACAATGCCCTTACAGTATTATTCCATATTACTGTTTACGCTGTACGCATTATACTTTACAGTCTGCCTAACGATTGTAGCAGTACACTTCTCTTGCATGAGAAAGAAGACTGTTCAATAAACCTTTTTTATTGAAAACGCCTGTCTCTCTATTTCTCTGCATCTCTGTAGAAAGGAAGCATGCACGATTGACTGAGTGAAAAACTTATCTATTGTTTCCACGACTCTGAAGGTAATTGTTCTAGTCCTAGAGAAAAAAAGTTGTCATGTTTATGCGGTTGTCAGAAACTAATCCCTTCTTGTGAATTCGAGAAAGTTTCTAGTGACCTCTGAGCTCGCTGGCACTCACTATTAAGTTTAGAATATTCGATAGAGACCTAGTCGACCTCAGTCCTACGTCTAATCTATAGGATATATTATTCCAATGCGCAGAGCCTATTGGGAGTATAGGAACTACACTACATGGCGCCCAATGTTTGGTAAGGCACTAGTTTAACGCTAGATACTAAAGTAACTCAGTCGTGCTTTTCTAAGAGACCCCAATTCTGTAAATTGTCCAATAGACGTCTGGAGTGGGTAAAAGGATAAAATATCTGCCATAGCTGAGCAGGATGAAAATCCTATGTATTCGTTTTTGGTTTGTTCAACCTTGAAGGATAAAGTGTTCCAAAATGTTGTGCACCTTATCTTTGTTTCCTTGAAACTTGCTCTCCAAAGTTTCAGTCAACAAAATGAACGACAACACCGAGAACGGTGCAGCTACAGGCAATAATGCTATGGCAGCTTTTGACGTAACAGGCTTTAATGAAGCCGACGATGATGCTATAATCATCCCAGAAAATTTAAGGAAAACCATCACTATAAAACTTATAAGAAATAGGCTATCATCAAGAGGTGGTAGGGTATTTTTTGTGATAGAGGCACATAAATATCATCAAACAGAGGTATTCTATTCATGGATAATATTCCCCAAAGAAAATCCAGTAACACATGTGTTTTACGTCTACAAAGAAGAGGAACCTCCAACGGAATACATTCCTTTCGAGGATGTTGAAATTCCACTAACTTACCATGAGCAGCGCTCTGGTTTAAAGGCGCCCTAAATCACATAAATCACATTACCAGGCTCAGTCCACTAGGTAGACCAGGAGCAACATGGCCGGTTTTATCCAGCTATACACCACATCCTGCTATTGAAGAAATGTCAGGGGCGGAACTATTAGTTCAACTGAAACAACTAATCAAAATCCATAGACAATTGGTGCAATATGTCATGCGGACTCTAACAGTCCAACCTCCTATAAGGATTCCACAACACATCCCTTACCAGGGAAACACAAATAAAATTACACCACAGACTATACAATCGGTCATTGGTAAATTACCAGCAAAACGGGAACAAATTCCATTCTGGATAGCTCAAAAAATTACTCAAATCGAGGCAGTATTTCCTGATACTACCCCTCATGAGAAACACAGAATTCTAACAATCTGTTTGCCAATGGGGATCGCACCACACCTGGAGGACTACGACACTTGGGGTATAGTCTATGCTGCAATCTACACTAAAACACATGGTGTTCCATCTATGGCGGTTATACCAGACATCCTGAAACAGATTCAAAATGAATACGGGGCAGGGTCTGCTTTAAATCTAGGTATGAAATTACTGAAAGATTTCAAACAGGTCTCAACAATAATATTAGCTAATATTAAAGGTGAAGCAGCATCCGTTGTGATCTGCAAAAAGGTTAAGAGAATTTGATGTAATTGAGCAACCTCAGGAACTAGCCAAAATAATTGAAAAATCCTATGAAGAATTAGGTAGAGACAGTTTTGGTGGTAAACCAGTAAAACCCCAACTGACAGAAAGTCCTGAAAAGGTCTTTATTAAAAACACTCTGACTCTTCTTAAAAAGAAGTGGGAGAACACTAAACAAACTTCTAAAGAGTAGCGTTCTCAATCCAGAGGTAGGTCTCCTCCAAAGGAGCCCTCTGAAAGGAGGTACAACCTCAGGAATAGGGATAATTTGAGAAAACCTGATAGATAACAAGATAATGATACACGTTCCTCTCGAACCTTTCAGACTTCATCACAGAAATCCGAAAGAAGAGGACGTTCAGAAAACAAGGAAGAACGCGTGAAGTCCAAAGACGATCAACACGTTCAGAAAAATAAGAAAACTCATTTCACCAAAAAGAAGGTAGCAGGTCTAAAGACCAGACCTGCAGAGGATCTTGAGGACACAACTCAAGAATGGGGAATGGGCTCAAACGATGTTGGACAGCGCAGCAGAAGTCACCATAGCTCTCCAGAGCATGAAGGATCATCTGGAGACAGTAGACATGGATGAGTACATCCAAGTTGAAACTGCAGATGCCAGGGTTAGTGTCATAAGGGACATAAGTAGAAAAATAAGAGCACTCTTTTGGGAGAAGCTCTCTAAGGGTTATGACATTTTTCTAGCTGAACAAGACTGGCCAACTGAATGTGTCAGGGAGTGCCCACATGGTGAAGAAATCATTATGCCAGCCTTCTCTAATCATATTCCAATTCATAAAAAATATACTTATGCCAGAAAATGGGCAGTAGCCCAGGCACCTGCGTGATATAAAAATCATGTAGGATGGGATGAGGATTCTCCTCACCACAAAATCCAATTGAAAACTCAACCAACTGCACAAAGGCAATACCCTGTTAAGCAAGATGTTAAAAAACAAGTCAGGGAGATCTTAGATCAACTTAAATACCCAGGGGTGATTGAAACATGTACCTCGTCCATGAACAATCCTTAGTTTCCTGTCTCCAAACCAGACAATACGTATCGTCTAGTTTTGGATTACAGACATTTAAACTCTTGCTGCAAAACTTTTGCAGTCCAAATTGCACACAGTGCAGCACTAATGAATAACATTGTGCGTAAAAAATATAAAACCACATTAGATATTTCTAACGGTTCCTTCTATCAGAAAATTGCACCAGAAAGTAGGTATTTGACCGCTTTCTCAATTATGGGGACACAGCGTCACTTCTGTCGTCTCCCTCGGGGATTCAAGAATAGTCCTGGCTTATTTTCAGCCAGGGTAACAGAGTTACTACAAACGTATGATGATGAGGCATTATCATATGTAGATGACATCTATCTGACAGACGATGATTTGGTTAGGCACTTGAACAAAGTGAATACCATTATACTTGGCTTCGCCACTGAAGGGTACAAATTCAATTTTAAGAAATCCCGAATTGCCCACCTAAACGCCCTGTTTCTAGGATATGAGTTATCAAGTGAAGGCAAAAGACTGGCAGCCAACTTCCAACCTCCAAAAATGCTGAAAAAGTTACAGTCAATTCTAGGTTTCCTAAATTCAAAAGAACATACATTCTAAATTACTCAGAAAGGGTTAAACCTCTCTACAAAATAATCAAACCTGATTTCAAAACAGTTAATTGGACTCAAAAACACACCAAAATTTTGCGTTCAGTACAAACAGACATGTTGGCAACAACACAGTTACAGACTCACGTAAACGTATGCAACCTAGTCATCTGAATCATTCCAGGAAGATGCGGATTCACGTTCTTAACCTTTAATGAAGGAGAGAAAGTACCAATAGCTTACAAATCACACTTGTACATACAAGCAGAAATGAAATTCACTTCTACAGAAAAAATTCTGACAACGGTTCAAACTGCAGTAGCAAAAGAGAGAGCCCTCGCACTGGGAAAATGCATAATGGTCGTTACGCCTGTACCTGCTTTAGAGGCAGTGACAAAAGCAAGCATTCCAAATGCTAAAGCATTACATTCGAGATTGATACCATGGGTTAATTCTCTTGCTGCAACAGACGTTGAATACGTTTTTGCTCCATATTTAAAAATGCAAGAATTTCTACAATATGAACAAGAATGTCCTCTGCCTACTGAAATTCTGCCTCTAGAAAAGTATGAATGTATAATTTATACTGACGGATCAGCACAACCCGCAATTGGGGTAAACAAGCTTATAGCGCTGCGTGCGCAAACATTAAAGGTCGCTGGAGCGATGGTAAATTCCGACCAATGGTCACTAAAACTCAATCTCTAGGAGATTGTACAGCTCAGCGAACTGAACTACAAGCATTTAAGATGGTGCTTTAAAATACTGATCGCGAATTCCCCGCACTCATAGTGTGCGATTCGTATTATTGTGTTCACTCTTACAATGAATACTTGCAGAATTGGGTTCAAAACGGTTTCAAAGATGCAAAAGGTGGCACAATCAAGCATAAGTTGCTTTGGGAACAGGCAGTTCAGTTACAAAAAGAACTACAAAACACTCACGTGATCCATACACTGAGTCATCAACGTGATGGCGTTAACGTTGCAGGGAATTCATTGGCTGATGAAGCCGCGAAGGCATCGGTGCAAAAGGCTACCGTAGTTGCAATCACTCGTTCAAAAATGAAAATAGACAGCAAAATATTGCTAGCTGTCAATGCTTTAAGCAAAGGCACGGGTGTAGCGTTACCTAAAAGCTATCCACTCAAATATTCATACATAATTGATGCAAACTCCGTTCCTTTTGCTCGAATTCCTGGAGTGGGCGATAGAGTGATTCCAAACAGGAAACGTAGAGTAGCTTTGATATACGAAGCACATTTGGGAGAGGATCTGATACATCAAGGGATCTCAAAAGCAATATCTACATTAAAGGAGACGAACTGGTGGCCAGGAATGAATGCTCACATTCACATGTTTGTCATGGGCTGCAATAGAGATCGCAGCACTGAATGCCACCAGATACCTGACTATAGCAGAGCCAGCCCAGTACAGATGCCATTGTTAGACAGCATTAGACTATCTACATGCATAAGTCCCTATGGACAAATGCAATCCCACAAATATTAAGACAAGATTCATTTGGATGTGGCCTCAGCGCTCAGCTGACGACCGAACTGTTATAAAAGATTTGCGAGTCTTTATCGGCACATACGCAGTCGGCACTTTACATTCTGACCAGGGTCCTGCGTTTAGCTCCAAAGCTTACAAGGAGGCCACGAACAGCTTGGGCATTGCATTGCGGTACCCTAGTCCATTCCATCCTGAGGGAAATTCGGTAGTGGAAAGAAAAAACCGGGACATAAAGCAATCTATAACAGCTATGGTATTACTATTAGGCTCGGGTGATGGGTGGGTCAAACATCTAATAAGTGTCCAACATAGTCTTAACAATCTGCCAAGAAGTTCTCTAGGGAGAATCACTCCATATGAAATCCTTTTTGGAACTAGAAGGATTGTGCAGGACCTCGATTGTCACACTTCAGTGGTGGAACAAAAACCCTTTGATATCAAAGACCGTTTGGCTGTTTTCCAGGACATAAATGAAATACACTGCAAACAGAGTACCGTATACCGTAAACCTGAAGCCAACAACCACTGAAGAGAAACCGACCGTCCCAGCAAGGCCTGCAGGATTCCAAAGATTGGGGAACTAGTCAGAGAAAAGATTACGGACAAGAAGGAATTTGGGTCTTCTTACAGACAACCAGTACCTGTCCTAGCAAACCACGGATCAAGAACAGTATCACTGCCGCCCCTTGCTGGTAAAAAGGAGAACAGGTTTTTGTCCATCGACCTGGTCAAACCACATCATTTGGCCGATCATAAGTAATAGGCCAAGTGGACTCCAAAGATGTAGCAGACGCCCGAATCTGGCTACTATCCAAGAGGTTCAAACTGAGAGACTCAACACCTTTGTAAAATCTGCAGTGCGAAAAGAAGGACTATGCAACAAAGCCATGAAACTTGTACCGCTTAAGACCCAAATAATCGGCCCCGGTGATCCCATCCCCGGGGTATGGCCAGTTGTATTTTTTTTTGTTTATTTAGTTGGAGGGGGCTGCATTGCCCCCCTCCTCAGGCCATTTATGGTTTTCTTTTTTATAATTTTTACTTTTTTATATTTTAGGAGGGGGGCCGCGTGGCACCCTTCCCGGGCCATTTCTAGCCCCACGGTCCCGCCTGCTCCCCGCCTCCTGCGGGAGCCAGCATTGCTTTTCCACATGGGGAGCTGCTAAGATGCAGCTCTCGGTGTGGAAAAGCAATTTGCTTTGGTTTTTGGAAGAGAGAGCAGGTTTACTGCTCTCTCTTCCAAAAATGAAAGCCGAGTTTGCTCTGCCATAGCAAACTGCAGTGTCCCTGGGGTGGGCACCCCGGGACACTGCAGGAGCCGGCCCTGGGGGGTGGCGGTCCCCAGGGCCATAACAGGCTCCAGGTGGGGGACGCGCGGCCCCCCTCCCTTCAATTGCAAAGCCCTGGAGGGTGGTGGTCCTCGGGGTTCCTTAATGAACCCCCAAATTTACATATTAGAGCCCCAGGAAGGTGGTCAAGTCAAGTCAAGTCAAGTCATAAGATTTGTATAGCGCACTACATACCCAGAGGGTTTCAAGGCGCTTAGGAAGGGGAGGAGGATTATTTGTCAAATATCCAAGTTTTAAGCTGCTTTCTGAACGCTAGGTGATTCTGGGTGAGGCGAAGGTAAGCGGGGAGTGAGTTCCATGTTTTGGCAGCCAGGTATGAAAAGGATCTGCCTCCCATGGTGGACTTGTTGATGCGAGGTACAGTGGCGAAGGCTTGGCTGGAAGAGCGAAGTTGGCGGGAGGGGGTGTAGAAGGACAGTCGAGAGTTGAGGCAATCTGGTCCGATGTTGTAGAGTGATTTGTGTGCGTGGGTAAGCAGTCGGAAAGTGATCCTCTTATTGACGGGTAGCCAGTGGAGGTCTTTAAGGTGACCAGAGATGTGTTCGTTGCGTGGGATGTCTAATATGAGCCTGGCTGAGGCGTTTTGGATTCGTTGTAGTTTCTTCTGGAGTTTAGCGGTGGTACCTGCGTAGAGGGTGTTTCCGTAGTCCAGTCGGCTCGTGACTAGAGCGTGGGTGACTGTTTTCCTTGTTTCGGAGGGGATCCAGCGAAATGTTTTTCTGAGCATGCGAAGAATGTTAAAGCAGGAAGAGGATACGGCGCTGACTTGTCTGTTCATTGAGAGTGAAGAATCCAGGATGACGCCATGGTTCCGTGCGTGGTCTGTCGGGATGGGTGCTTTTCCAAGGGCTTCCGGCCACCAAGAGTCGTCCCATGCAGAGGGGGATGTACCTAAGATGAGGACTTCTGTTTTGTCTGAGTTCAGTTTCAGACGGCTTTGTTTCATCCATTCGGCGACTTCTTTCATTCCTTCGTGTAGGTTAGTTTTGGCGGTGCTGGGGTCCTTGGTGAGAGATAGGATCAGTTGAGTGTCATCCGCGTAAGAGATGATGTTGAGGTTGTGTTGGCGGGCAATGGCCGCGAGGGGGCTCATATATACGTTGAAGAGGGTGGGGCTGAGTGAGGATCCTTGTGGTACGCCGCAGATGATTTCAGAAGCCTCGGACTTGAAAGGTGGGAGGCGGACTCTCTGGGTTCTTCCGGTGAGGAACGAGGTGATCCATTCCAGTGCATTTCCTTGGATTCCGATGTTTCTGAGGCGTTGTAAGAGGGTGCTGTGGCAGACTGTGTCGAATGCTGCAGAGAGGTCGAGGAGGATGAGGGCGACTGTGTCTCCATTGTCCAGTAGAGTTCGAATGTCGTCTGTTGCTGCGATGAGGGCGGTCTCAGTGCTGTGTTTTGCTCGGAAGCCAGATTGTGAGGGGTCGAGTGATTTGTTGGTTTCGAGGAAGGCGGCGAGCTGGTTGTTGACTGCTTTCTCGATGACTTTTGCCGGGAATGGAAGAAGCGAGATGGGGCGGTAGTTTTTGAGTTCGGTGGGGTCTGCTGTTGGTTTTTTCAGAAGGGCGGTGAGTTCAGCGTGTTTCCAGTCTTCTGGGAAGGTAGCGGAGTTGAAGGAGCAGTTGATGACGTCTCGGAGGTGCGGAGCTATGACGGAGTCCGCTTTGTTGAAGATGTGGTGAGGGCATGGGTCTGTGGGGGATCCAGAGTGGATGGAATTCATCAGGCGGATGGTGTCCTCAGTGGAGATTGGGTTCCAGGCGTTAAGGGTGTTAACGGGGGGAAGATGGTCAGCAGATGGTAGGGTGGGTTGGCTTCCGGGTGGTCCCCGAGGCGGGTCAGGGGGGTTCTAGCCCCACACACACAGGTATTTACTCATTTAAAAAGAAGCCCCGGGGTTTGTGGTCCCCGGGGCAGTGGGGGGGGCCATGTGGGGCCATGTGCCCCCTGCCCAATAATTACAGAAAGCCCCAGGGAGTGGCGGTCCCCGGGGCTTGGGGGGCCTTTGAGGTTCCCCCGAACATTTTAAAAAGAAGCCCCAGGGGGTAGTGGTCCCCGGGGCTGCGGGGGGCTCTGTGCCTCCGCAAATATTTCTAGAAATCCCCGGGGCTGCAGGGGTCCCCTTGGGCCCCCGCAAATATTTTTGGTGATTCCCCGGGACTTGGCCCACCCGGGGGCTACTTAATAACGAAGTGCGGGAGCTCGCGCTTTGTTTTTTAAAACATTTCAGCCATATCCGTGGATTGTCCGTGGATTTTGCTGTTTTAAAACAACAAATGCTTTTTTTGGCCCTGGGGATTCTTGTGGGACCCCCTGGCAGTCCTAGGGGGTCAGGGTATTTCTACCCTGCCCCCTTTTAGCGTTTTGCATGTTTGTTTTTCTCTTTTCTTGTGTCTTGGTTATACCGAGGCACAAGACGGTTGCCAACATTTCCTGGTTTGGAGTGTTGACAGCCAAGTAGCATGAAGCTCGTGATTGTGAGGGTGCGCGGATCCTGCGAGCCTCTAGATATCGATATATTTTTTCATTTGATTTTCTCAGCAACTACTGAATGGATTTACACCATTTAACACAAAGGGCTCTTTCTGAACCAAGGGCTACCTTTTTGCCGAATTTGGTGTAATTCTGTTCAGCAGTTCGGGCTGTAGCTGTGTCTAAAGTTTCCTATGGAAAATTGCATGGAGAAAACACTTTTTGGGACCCTGCTTTTTTCTCAGCCCCCACTTGCCGAATCACCCCAAAACTTCCAAGATAGGAGCGGACTGGAGCGGGTCATAAGTTTTGAAAATTTCGAGAAGATTCATCATTCGACGCCAAAGGTATTGGGAATAGAATGTTGCGATTTTCCTATGGTAACTAGGTCGTTACTATAACTACCTACTGATATACTCTTGACTAAGGATATATGTAAGTAAGTAAGTAAATAGCTTTATTTCGAAATGTTTCATTTCTTAAAAGCTTTACAATAAAACAAATACAGGATAAAAACAATTATTGAGTTTAAAATCACAAGAAAAAATCATTTAAAAAGTGCAATATACAACAGTGCTAAAAAACGACCATCTTAGGGCAAGCATAGGGACACATACTTAGTCGACCTTAGGGGATGGAATGAGACACAACAATAAGTAACTGTGCCGAAGGAACCACAAATGGAGCCATTTACTGGAGGATCATCATCCTTGTAGATCTTATCCTCCAGGCCCACCCCAAATATTTCGCCAGGCCACATGCGAGCAAGGGTTGGGAGTCTGATCTTAACAAATATAGTGCCTCCTCGTATGACCGTGTACCCAGCCTCAAGCAAAGCGGTTTCAACCACCTACGGCGAGGACTAGAATATGCGGGACATACAAACATTAAATGGGAAATGGATTCGACACTGTTTGGACAAAAAGGGCAGGTTGATACAGTTTGCCAGGGGGGTTTCCAATTTGCTGTCCATGATCCCACGGGCCGAACACCGACCCTGAATTTAAAATACAGCGCCCTATCTGTTGGGTTAGAAATCACATCCAAATAGTGCTCTCTATGGGGGCGGCCTTTGAATGACAAAAACTCCACCGCAGATCTACATAGGTTGGTTTGTTTAGATCTCTCGTTATCCACCCACGCCCAAAATAATTTCTTTAATAATTGTTTGGGTGGTGAGGATCTGTTGGCCCAGGCGTCATCCAGGCCGAGTTCACAAAGCAGGCGCTTAACTTCCAAGAGCCAACCGATCTTATACCAGCCCAAGGTGGAAAGAAGCTCGCGGAGAGCATCTGCATAGCTCGCGAGTTCAGGAACATTCCAAATGCGGGCCCACAGGAGGAGGGGGCGTAACTTCGCCTGCTCGGCTATGGAACGTGTACCAGTATCAAATAAAAGTGGGAGAGTTGGGGAGCTGTGAGGGAGCCTCATTAAATCTTTGTGGAATTTGTTCTCAAGATGGGATAGAGTGTCAAATTTCTGGGTACCCCACAACTCTGCCCCATATAGAGCCGCACTCACAGCTTTTGCCCTATAGATGTCTAGTATCACCCCAATGGGCTTGAGCGAGGAGGCACGGTGTTCTTTCAGTAGGGCACCCGTGACCCTCCTATGAGCCAGAATGATCTTTTGGTGGTGCGCCTTCCAGCTCATAGAGTCACAGAGGCGGATTCCTAGATAATCAAATTCCCTTACCCTTTCTAAGGGAACTGAATCCAGGGATGGAGGGTGGACTGTCTTTCTAGGGGGATTCAACACCAGGAACTTAGTTTTGCTGATGTTAATAGCCAAGCCCCTGGTGTCACAGAAGCCCTGGAACCTAGTTAGCAAGGTTTGAAGGCCCACCGGGGATTTCGAAATCAGCAGGGTATCATCTGCAAACAGGAGTGTTGGTATCTTCCTGCCCGCCAGGGAAGGTGCGTCTGCAGGTAGCTGGAGCAGATGCTCCACCACTCCGTTTAGATATAATGAAAACAGAGTGGGGGCTAGCACACACCCCTGGCGGACCCCCCTGTCTACAGAGATGCGAGATGTTTTTTCGCCCTGCGCACCCCATCTAATTCTGGCAAAATTTTCCTCATGGAATTTGATGATTAATGCCAGCAAATAAGCGGGCATGCCCAACCCCTCAAGAACAGCCCACAGTTGGTTACGTGGGACTAGGTCAAAGGCAGTCCGCAAATCTATAAAAGCAAGATACAGACTGCCCTTGCCCAGTTTAACCACTTTCCAATACAACATAAGGAAGCGGAATGTCTGCTCAATAGTGCCGGTGCCAGATCTAAAGCCGGCCTGAAAGTCAGACAATACCTTTGCTTCCTCAGCCCATTGGAGGAGCCTCCCTAATACCACCTTCCCTGCTACCTTCTGGGTGGAATCAAGCAGACTTATGGGTCGGTAGTTGGCAGGGTCATCCCTACACCCCTTTTTAAAAATCGGGACAACTTCTGCGCCCCTCCAGGAATCCGGGAATCCTCCGCCCTCCATGGCCTCGTTGAGGAGTTTGGCAATAAGTGGGCTCCACTCCTCTATATTTATGCGCAGCAGGTCGCCCGGAACTCCATCTGGGCCCGCTGCCTTGTTGGGCACAATACACCTAATTGCTACTTCTACCTCCTTGGCTGTAAAGGTAGAGTCAGGGTGTATGCTGTTAGCCGATATTATGTGGCTTTCGCCCCTACAGTGGCCCCTAGCCCCCTGTGAATTAGTATAAAGTTTTGAAAAATGGGCCAGCCAAGCATCCCCTGTAATATTGCAAGTCAACAATGAGTCAACCGGCCTGTCCCTACCTCTAAACAAGGCCCAAAAGGCCCTTGAGTCCTTCCTGGAACCCGCATCCATTAATTCACTCCAGAAGTTAGTTTCGTGAGTTGCCCTTGCCACCTCTTGGGCTTTTCTGTATTCCTTCCTAGCAGAGGGTATCAACCCAGGATCTTTCAAGCCGACTGCTCGAATAAGGTTGCTTTTGGCCAGACGGCAGGCAGGAGAATACCATTGATCTCTGCCCCTTAGTACAGTTCTCCGCCTAGCCCCACCCCTTCCCTGGGGAACTAAGAACAGGTTGCCAAGTGATGCGATAATCTCCGTGAAGGTTGTTAGAACTGCTTCATCGGAGTCCAACATACTCAAGGTACCCTTGGCTTCCAGCATTATGGTTCTTGCTTGGGCCATTCTTGATTCATCCAAGGCAACTTTGGCCCATTTCAGCCTTCTGCCACAGTTGGATGGGACAACTTCATTAGATGATTTCCAGGTGGATCGAGGCGATACTAGATCGCCTGCCTCCCATGGAAGAGCAAGTGATAGAACCAAGGGATTGTGATCACTGTCCGCTGTTTGTTGGACCTCCATATCAAGAAAATGCTCCCACAAATTGTGGTTCAACAATATATAGTCTATTCTAGAGGTGTGGCCCACCCTATTATAGGTGTGCGCACCCCTAGTGTCTGATTTGGAGCGGCCGTTTGTGGCTCTTAGGGCATATTCCAAGCAGAGAGAGTTGATATCAATGGCCTTCTGTGACCATTTTTTAATGGGGTCGAGATCGAGCAGAGGAATGCCTCTCTTGGCATCATCCTCCCACGTGTCCAAAATATCTTCGCAGGCCAGCGGTTCGAAACAACAATTAAAATCGCCAGCCAATAAGATAGAGGAATCAATCTCGCAACCCCGAAGCTCTTCTTCGACTCCAGAGAAAAATAGAGGAGAAGAGTCCCCCCCCCGACCCCCCCTGGCATACAAATTAAACAATTCCATAATCCTGCCCCCCGGGCACCGAATGGTAAGTCTCAGCAGATCTGGCGATTGAGTGTTGATATGTTTTATGGTGAGCCCCAGAGAGATACTGACCCAGACATGAAGGCCACCAGAAGGGCGTCCTTTACTGCCTTTTGGCTTGGAGGCCGGCACATGGTACGTTGCAAAACCAACCCTGTGCACGGGCTCCACACACCAGGTTTCCTGTAGGAGACAGATCCCAAAAGGCTCCACAAAAGAATGCCAGTCAGGTTTATTTAGATTGCGCACTAGCCCCGCCACATTCCAACTTAAGATCTTGAACGAGGACATGCCTACCGAGCTTATGCAAGGTTGGGCGGCAGTAGCTGGGTACACAACATCGAGACCGTCAGGCTCGGGGTGCTGAGAATGAGCCATAGTTTCCAGCGAATCCTGGGCTGGCAAGATCGGTGCTGAGGAAGAACTAGCATTGCCATCGAGCGGCGGACGGTGCAGCAAACCCCGACCAGGGGTGGCCAGGGGCGTAACCTGGGTCAGAGGACCAATGCCCCCCCTGTCCAAGGTAGTATACAGTGATGAAGAGACAGCCTCCACCTGCGGGGTATTAGGTTTGAGAGATGGAGCCAGAACAGGGGGTGTTACCGGTCAATCCACATCTTCAAGGCTGGCAAACCTGTTAAAGGTTGTGATACCAAGCCAGCCACTAGCTGGATTGTGAACCCTGGGGGTAAGCCCCCAGCTGGGCTGCTGGGGAACCAGAGTCCAATTACCCCCCTGAGGGTGGACCATCCGAGGTGGATAAAAGAATGACAAGGGCCTCGGGGCAATAGAAGAGCCCTCATTCTGGCTCACCCAGGAGCAGATGAAATTGGCCGTAAAAACATCGTCAAAAGTTACGACTATGCAGTCCCCAGGGATTGATTTCATAGTTGTTCCCACCCAGGGGACTCTGCGAACCATTGTGACTCTGCTCTTCCTACCATTAGGGATGGGTCTATGGGAATTGAGCCAATGCATAACTTTGTTATGGAGGGATTGCTGATGTTCATAGAGGCCATTCTGTATTTCAGGCACCCCCGTCAATACTGCCACGTAATCGTTGGCTTCAGGTGGAAGATCGATATATCCCCCTCGGAAGTTGCTCCTAAAGCTTGGACCCCCCAAAGAACGAGTGCTAAATTTGTTTTGGGAGGTTTGCGCAGAACGAGAACTAAACCTGGTGGGATTCTGTGTTCTCGCATTGGCCGGGTTGGCACGAACATGTGGTTGAGTAGTAGGGGCGTTAGAGATGTTGGCCCTAGGCTGAGGAGCCGGGGTTGCAATGTCAACTCTCTTGGTCCGTGGTTTGGGAATGGGCTGAGTGGGGCGAGGCGCAGTGAGGTTAGGCTGAGAACCCAAAATGACCGTGTGGGGGGGAATAGCTGCCTGGGCAACTCTATTGTTATCTATCAAACCCTGGTGTTCAAGGCCTCTCAGGCCAAGAGTGGCCAAAGCAATAATGCTTTTCTCCATCTCAAGGAGGTTGTTCTCTATTCGAGAGAGCCTTAAATCCAGGGGAGACAATAGGCTTTTAAGGGTGTCCCAGACTACTCCTATAAATTCTGATTCCCTCCCTTCTTGGTCGTTTGGGGCAGAGTCCAAACTCCTGCCAGATGGAAACCCACCAGAAGCCACAGAAGCAGTCCCATCGTTATTAGCACACCAAGCGGTCTGGGGGGCAATGGAGGGCATCCCTGTGCTACCGATAACTGATGTGTTACCCATAACAGACCCGTTACCTCCCCTCTTCAGAATCTTTTTATATGGGGGGGAAATGGTAGGTGAGCGTTTTCTTTTATTAGTGTTGCCAGGGATACTATCTAGTCCTCCATAGGTAGTGGAGGCAAAAGAAGAATCTGGCGAGTTTGGGATAGAGGTAGAAGCAACAGAGAGGCTACCCACAACCGTTGGTTGATCCTCAGGCAAAACAAGCGGGCACAAAGGTGAAAGGGGGGTAGGTGAAATTGGGATATCGTGGACATCAACCTTAACTTCAGTTCCCCCTATATTATAAGCCCGAGTAGGAGTAATGGCAGATGCGATATGCCCAAGGGAGGATTTTTTAAGGGTGGCAAATTCCAGAGACAGTTTTCTAGCAGCTTCTAGGTCCAGTGACACTCTAGACTGTAATTTGGTAATTTCATGGTCTATGGCAATGTTCGTTCGTGTAATAAAGTCATCCATAGGTCCATTCGGAGCTGGCCCCGCCTTGGCCGCCCTGTTGCGGGTTACACGAGTACACATGTGTGCTAACAGCGGCAACCAAGTAGGACCTCGCTAAGAACAATCCCAAATGCCAGCAGCAACCACAGGAAGGAAAAAAAAGGCGACAGAGGAAGGGCCCAGACCAGACCGCTCAGACCTCGAACGGCCTCAAACGGCCCGCTCTTTGCCCGGTCTTCGCCCCGGACTTAGTCCCGCGCGCGTCCCGCGTCGCGGGAGACCCGGACCTAGATATATGGACCGTTTGTGGGCGGTGGGCGGGCCACGGGGAGAGCGGACCGGAAGGTCTTAGAGGTCACGCAGGGACTCCTGGACAATGGAGTCCCTGCACACGCTCGCAGCCCCGCAGCGCCTCGCTCCCACACCCAACTCCAGGCTCCACAGCAGAGTCACAAAGCAGCCCTCCAGCCAAATGGGGCGAAGCGGCACCCGCGGAGCGGGTGCGGCGAGAAGTCACCACAGGATCAGCAGGCAAGTGGAAGTCCAATGCAGCGCCAAGAACAGCGCTACAAACAGCAAAAGCGTCCCAAGGAGCTATGCGGTGGAAGGAGGTAAAGTACCCTCCTGTGGGCGGTGGGCGGGCCACGGGGAGAGCGGACCGGGAGGTCTTAGAGGTCACGCAGGGACTCCTGGACAATGGAGTCCCTGCACACGCTCGCAGCCCCGCAGCGCCTCGCTCCCACACCCAACTCCAGGTTCCACAGCAGAGTCACAAAGCAGCCCTCCAGCCAAATGGGGCGAAGCGGCACCCGCGGAGCGGGTGCGGCGAGAAGTCACCACAGGATCAGCAGGCAAGTGGAAGTCCAATGCAGCGCCAAGAACAGCGCTACAAACAGCAAAAGCGTCCCAAGGAGCTATGCGGTGGAAGGAGGTAAAGTACCCTCCTGTGGGCGGTGGGCGGGCCACGGGGAGAGCGGACCGGAAGGTCTTAGAGGTCACGCAGGGACTCCTGGACAATGGAGTCCCTGCACACGCTCGCAGCCCCGCAGCGCCTCGCTCCCACACCCAACTCCAGGCTCCACAGCAGAGTCACAAAGCAGCCCTCCAGCCAAATGGGGCGAAGCGGCACCCGCGGAGCGGGTGCGGCGAGAAGTCACCACAGGATCAGCAGGCAAGTGGAAGTCCAATGCAGCGCCAAGAACAGCGCTACAAACAGCAAAAGCGTCCCAAGGAGCTATGCGGTGGAAGGAGGTAAAGTACCCTACTGATATACTCTTGACTAAGGATATATATGATATATATATATATATATGCAAAACAGACCACTCATTACTCAGTGACCCAAGGACACAGCGAGGATTGTAGAAGGAGCCCTTTATTTACTGAAGGTTGCGCAGCATAATGCATTTCGGCGTTGCCGCCTTCCTCAGACGCCGCTCACAACTTGAAAGGTGCCCTTTTCCCTCCTTGAAAGTTCTACGGTGCTCCCTTTGTAGAGAGAACAGCTGACCCTGCTTAATTGAGAACAGCTGCAGTCAAGTCTGAGACTACAGCTCCCAGCATACATTATCCTGGTAAGTGCGTGAGCACGGTTGAAATGTCACAATGGGCGCTGTAAAATACCATGTCAAGGGGGGCCATGTAGTGGCAGGCATCTTCCATTAATTACAATGTCGTGGTTCCCTCAAGTCCCCAGACGCCCCATCCACGATTGCAGGATACGTCGAGCCTGGAGAGATCTGGGTTAAATCTTCTCCTCTGTGTAATTCACAGTCTACACTCGGCAGAAACCCCTGGCGTGGCCCGGTCTCGTGGAGGTCCTGGGTATTCAATACCTTGAAAGAACAGAGTTTGTTGCCAGTAAAATCCAGGACTCTTGATAGAGCGGGTCCTTGTACCGCGCTTCTGGCTGTGCGCGGAAAATATGCAAAACAGACCACTCATTACTCAGTGACCCAAGGACACAGCGGGGATTGTAGAAGGAGCCCTTTATTCACTGAAGGTTGCGCAGCATAATGCATTTCGGCGTTGCCGCCTTCCTCAGACGCCGCTCACAACTTGAAAGGTGGAGAAGTGTGGCTCACTGGTTAGAGCAGGCATACCCTGAAGCAGAGGTCAGACCCGGGACCAGGGTTCAATTCCCGACGCGGCAGGGTCTTGAGCTCAAATGTCCACGGACTCGATAATTCTCGCTTCGGTGCCTGACCTAATCATGGGTTCACACTCTGCGACTCTGGGCATTAAGCTTGCTTAATCTCCACAACGGCCCCCCCGCGGCGGGATGCCTGGCTTTCACCTTGGGGATGCCCTGTAGGGGCTATCTCACAGGGAAAAACCAGGACGGGTTCCCAAGGCAAGCGCCGAGAGGCCTCCGGGTGATTCGAGCGCTATATAAGAACATACAAAAAAAAAAAAAAAGTGCCCTTTTTTTTTTAAACCTTAGAGACTCACTGAAAAAAACGAAGTTTACAGGAACATTATAGTTAGTCTCATATTTCACTCATACAAAACTAGTGAAATATAGCATTTATAGTTACCTGAGCTAACTATAACTTACGCCCCCGCAATGCACTGCTTATGACCTCACATATAACATCCCTCATGACATGGTCGGTGTCATCATTGATGACATCTCAAATAACATCAATGATGACTCCGCTCATTACATCATCCAGCAAGTGTTAGTATTTTCTCAGAGTTTATGATTGTTAAACATATATACTAACATATATACTAACCTACAACAAAAGTTAAACTAGTATACTAGATGCACTACTGATGAGTGATGCTACCTCTAATATATATTATGTGAGTGGCTCTGTGACTGTGTGTATCTCTTTGTGAGTGGGTGTCTGAGTCCCTATAGAGGTATGGTAGAGGGTGTGTGAGTGGCTGTATGGGTGTATATGTGGGTGTGTCAGTGGCTGTATGGGTGAGTTAGTGGCTCTGTGAGTGGCTGTATGGGTGGGGGAGTGGGTGTGTGCAAGTGACTATGTGGGTGATTGAGTGGATATCTGAAAGCTATATGAGTGAGTGACTGGATGTATAAATATCTGTATGGGTGAGTGAGTAGCTATTCAAGTGGGTGTTTGGTGAAGATAGTTGTGTATGAGTAGCTTTATTTGAGAATGAGTGTGTGAATTGATGTATGGTTAAGTGAGTGGATGTGGGAGTACTTGTATGGATGTGTGAATGGGTATGTAAGTGGTTGTGTGGGTGTGTGAGTGCTTTCATGGGTGAGTGAGTAGCTGTGTTAAGAGGCTGTATGAGTTGGTGAGTGGGTGTGTGGGTGGCTGTATAGGTGTAAAAGTAGGTGTGTAAGTAGCTGTATGGGTGAGTGTGTGGCTATATGAGTAGCTGTATGGGTGAGTGAGTCGTTATGTGAGTGGCTGTATGAGTAAGTGAGTGTGTATAGGAGTGGCCTAGTGATTGAGTGACTGGTTGTGTGAGTACTTGTATGGGTCTGTGAATGGGTATGTGAGTGGTTGTGTGTGTGTGTGAGTGGGTGTATGAAAGGTTATATAGGCGTGTGAGTGGGTCATGGTTATATAGGGGGGTGAGTGGGTCTGTGGATGATATCATCAGTGATATAATTTGAGATGTCATCAGTGACTTCATATGTGATATGACTAACCATGTCATGAGTGATGTAATATGTGAGGTCTGCATATATGAAGTCCATATGGAAGGAGTGTGGGGTAACCAACAAGTTCTCTACACCCTGTCATCCACAAACCAATTGGCTTGTTGAAAGATTCAACAAGACCTTAAAAAGCATGATTATGGGCCTGCCTTGGCCCATGAGGCAGAAATGGGATGTCCTTTGCCATGACTGATGTTGCTTACTGGAGGTGACAAAGAAGGGAGTTTGGTTAATCCCATTTGAACTTCTGTATGGCCACCCTGTTAGGGGATGTCTCAGTCTGGTGAAGGAGAGATGGGAGAATGCATCCAAGAAACCCCAACCTATGATGTGTTTAGCTCCATGCTAACCCTCAGAACCCAGAGAGCCATGTTCTAGAAGAAAGCTTCGGAGAACTTGGAGGAAAGTCATAAAGTCATGAAACAGTGATACAGCCAGAAGGCTACTCTGTTTGGAGGTTCAACCTGGCCTGAAAGTAAGCGTAATAGAGACAGTGGGGCTCTGGGTCCTCCAAGACCATTGGGGTGGGCCCCATGAGGTTATTCTGAGAAACGGGAAAACCACTAACCTGGTAGACCTCAAGCCCCCAGAAATCCTTTAAGGGTACTCCTTCTTAACCGCCCAAACCCTCATTATGAGAGGTCTGAGGTCACCATGCTGCTGGTGAAAGATGATGGGGAAGAAGAGCAGCATGAACCTCTTGCTGACCTCCTGCCATCCAAAGAGAAAGATGTGCCAGTGGAAGGTGTCAAATTCCCTTCTACCCTGACCCTAGAACAGCAGAGGTACTGTTACCAGTTGCTGGGACAGTTTGCCTCACTGTTTTCCCTCACTCCTGGGGTTACACATTAGTGTACTCATGATATTGATACTGGCAACATCCGGCCTGTCAGAAACATATATACTTGCTAACTGTCAACTTTAGGGCCATCATCAAATTGGAAGACTCTAAGATTCAGGCTTTGAGAGAGATTGAGTACTCCAAACATTCCTGGATTTGCCAAGTGGTCCTGGTACCCAAGGCTGTCCCACTGGGCGCTGCCCCAGAACCAGAGATTTTATGTGAACTACAGGGAGCTCAAATCATACACCAAGATTGATGCTCAACCCATCCCCAGAGCTAATGAGCTCATAGATAGGTGACAGGTTGCCAGGTTTATGAGTACTTTTTCTTAACTTCAGAGTACTGGTCGGTTACCCTAACTGAGGGGGCTAAGGAGAAGTCAGCATTCTCTACCCCGTAGGGCCACTTTCAACTTAAAGTCATGCCCTTTGGTTTGAAGAATGCCCCGCCACCTTCCAGTGGTTGGTGAACCAGGTCTTAAACTTAAAGTACATTCCAGTCCTTTCATTAAAATGCACCCCAACCTAAGGACTACCCAAGACCTCCCTTATGGGTGACTTATATGTAATAAAAAAACGTGTAATGGTTGACAAGGGGATATATTGCCTAGTCAAAGTGGCAGTTTAAAAATGCATTCAAGCTGCAGTGGCAGGCTTGGAACACATTTTAAGTACTACAATAAATGCTACAGGCCCACGAGTAGCATTTAATTTACAGGCCCTGTGTATATGGTATACCACTCTTCAAGGGACTTAGAAGTAAATTAAATCTGCCAATCCGATGTAAGCCAATTTTACCATGTTTACGGAAGAGAGCACAGAACTTTAGCAATGGTTAGCAGTGGTAAAATGCACAGAGTCCTAGAGCCAACAAAGATTAATTTCAGCAAAATTTGGAGGGTAAAGGCAAAGACCACCCTAAGAATGACAGGTCAAACAGCTAGCTGATGCGGACCTGACTCCAAGATTAGCACAACGGCGATATAACACGAAAACTGTGGTTGCCATAGGTTCAAAACTTTGGAACTAACTGACACCTGGCCTCAGACGGAGCAACAAACTAACCCCATTTAAAACCTGTATCCATCTGATTAATGTATATTTCAAAAACTTTTGGACACTTTGAGATTATATTGAAATACAAAAGAAATGGTATGGTGTGGTTAATGATGTGGTTTACGGCATGGCTTGGCATGGCATGATACAGCAGTTATCTGGTAAGTGAAATGACCCATACCATATTCACTTCTTCCCTTGTTCATTATTCCCTCACCCACTGAGAGGAGCAGCACTGAATGCAGAATTTATCCATGTCAGTATATTTAGGTCAGCTTGATGTATAACTGTTGCACCCCAGCTGTAGCCACTCAGCCTTCATTTCATGCCACACTATTTCCCTTTAGCTAAATTTCCACTCATTTGCTGGAGTGCAACCTTTGTATCTTGCTGTCTAGGTATGAACCCATCAAAGCCCCTACCAAAGAGATGATTTTTTTCAGCGAGTCAAAGCACTCACCTTCCGGAGGTCATAGGTAGTGACTATGACAGAAACTAGAGTCATAAAGATGATGACACTGGGTAGTTCATAGGTCTCAAGGGACAGCCAAACACCCATAGCAACAGCTTGGAACAAGTAAAAGGGATTTAGAATCTGTGTAGAACAAAGAGAATACAGATAAAAGTTGCTTTCACAGATTATTTAGATTATTTGACATTAATCAATAAACCTGTTATTTTCAAGGTCAGTATGGTTTATAATAACTAGTGCAAGCTGCAAGAAAGCACTGGGTCTATAGAGTATGGGTCTCCCTGAGGGTGCTGAACTAGAGACTGGGCATAATAACATGATATCCCTGGGTATCATTAATTTAATTTGGGGAGTACGTTTTTTAAGGATAGTTAATTATTTCCTACATAATATTTGAAAGGACAGCAGAGATGCATAACTGCAGCCAAAAGTTTGAAATTATGCAATGGATTCAGGCTACAGCTATGACAGAATATTTGAAACTCTATCTAGTAAATTAGCCACGCACACCTGAAAGAGCTGTTGTTGCAATAAACTGATTAATAACCAATTAACCTATTAAAATCTCTTATCACCCAGTTAACTGTGTTATTTATTTGGTTGTTTTCTTACTCAGTAAGAGTCCAGGAACCTTACCTACCTCTTTGAAGAGTAGTTTCCAAACAGGGAGCACCTCTACTTCAATTGCATTGGGTCCCACTATCAATTTCCTAGAAAGAACAATTCCTTGGTTAGTAATAAACACTGAAAACACACCACATGTATAAATCATTCCTGCCTGAGGTTCCAGCACCTTGAGCACAAGTGTGGAAAGACTCTGCTCACCTCAGATCCCATGACCTTCTCAGGATTGCGAGACGTTGACTCCGCCTGGCTGTGAACTGATTCTTACACTACTTCAAGCTACTTGGTCATGGATAAGGGGAACATTTACCCTCAAGGATGCAAACTAGGGTTCAACTGAAGTAGTATCTGATTGCATCTTCCCCACATGTCCCAGTGAATGCTGCATCATCAGAGCTGTGATGTTTCCAAGGTCCATGCATGAGCAGCTTCTCCAGTCCAGGTCTGTTCATTGCTCTCTTGCAGTCCTCCATTTATGAGGCTATAAACAGGGCTACAAGTGCTTCAGTGCAAAGAAAAGCCTGACTTGATGAGATCCTCAGTCATGGACAAGGGAATCTTGACAGCCATGCATCTGTCACCTCTGACCTATGTGTGGAATGACGGAGCAAGCAGTGGATCACTGGAGGTGCCTGGGAAGGTCTCTGGTGTGGGAGGAGTGTGCACACTCACTGCCTGCAGCACTGTAGTCACTCCAGAGAATGGAGCCATTTGTCCCATTACACTGATGCTGCTACATGGAAGGCACAGCTATCGCAATAGCGCCATGAAACCGCTAGGTAGAAGTGCGCTGAATAAATGCTTTTAAATTCAAATTCAAATTCACAGCAGCAGTCTCTGTAACATCTCACTGATACTTTGCTGCTTGTCACAATAACCGCCAAAAGCCTAACATGGCGACTTACCATGAAGGTGGTGGCCATCTTTGAACAGCAAGGCTATGTCGTGGGAGCGCAGGAGCAATACGAACCACCAGAATATGAGCAGCTGTCATTTGCAGTACTTGTGTTTTTAGTGCCATTTGTTGTTTGCAGGATGCAGTTGACACTAAAATATAGCTCTATGTGCAGGATCGGCTTTTTGTTACGTATATTTCACACAACCCTACTTACAAAATGTGGATTTTGGCAACCATGCATGCTGAAACAATTTGAATCCAAAAAAAGAATATTTTAAGAATATTTTAAGTGCAGTAGAAGACCTCATATATTTAGCCCCATAAACTTTCAAAGAGTTCTTGCTAAATCCTATTTTTTTCACAGTGCGTGTAAGCGCTACACAAGTGCTTAACTAGAGTGTAGTGCACTTAACATCAATACATTGTAATGTGCTGTTCATTTTGAGTGCTGGGTCTTTCTACCTGATTTCTTGTTCTTCACTTGTGAATCCAGATCCGAACTTTGTGTGCATGTCGGTGCAGGAGTACTTCTCTTCCAGAGTCCTGAAATGAGAACACAGAAAATTGGTTTGCCTATAATATAATTTTCTGATACATTTACATTCATCCAAGAGGCCTTTATATTTGTTTACTTCAGATTGATTACTATTCATAGACCCAAGCTGGTTAAGAGAGCTCAGTGTGTTAAGGAGCCTGCTCCACACACATATTTGAGCAACTACAGAAAATAATCTTCATACTCACTCAGTCCTTCATCCATCTGAGAAGGATAAAATGTGATCCATTGAATCAATAACTAGGAAGTGGTGAGAAAGGTTTACAAATGCATGCTTCAATATTGGTAAAGTTTGTAATCTTGGAGAGACAGACTGCCACAACCCAAGATAGCTGCTTGCTAACACAGCTTCGCGACTGGGTCCATAAATATATCACCATCCTTGTATCCTTCACCATCTGCGAACTTATAGATCCGACTGAGCAACAGAAGGCACAGATGATGAGCTGTCTAAGCAGCCTGCAAGTCCTAGTGCATCAGCTAGAGCTGGAGGAAGATGGACCCCCTTCTACATCGGTGCTGATGGAGTGGCACAACCTTGGGGGGTTCCAGAGATGTGAAGGCCCATGGCGGACAGTACAACGCATGGTTGCATCAGAACTCAACCTCCAGGTTATAGGCCCACAGTGGAGTAAGTGGTACAGGCTGGGGGATTCTAGAGTGGAGGGCGTAGAGGAGGAGGGGGAGGGGGAACAGTCAGCAGTGGTGCCCAAGCTGGTGGTGCCTGGCCAGGAGCATAAATTGGCTTCCTGAGACATGCACATAAAGGAAACCCTACCAATGCAAAAGAAAAGGACCGAAAGTACTTGAGCACTTCATGGTGAGGTCCCTTGCTACACACACAACACATCCACCAGAAACACCAATAGACACTAGGGCCAGGATTTATCAAAGGACTGCGTTGCACTTGCATCACTCATGGAGACCGAAGGGCAATGCAATCCTTAAGTCAGATTTACCAAGCCACGTAAAGCCACCTTGTGACAAACTTGCCATGAAATTTGCCACTCAATAATGTCATGCTAACTGTTATTCAATATGTCCTTAAGAGAGTGTGCTACATGTAGGCAGTCTGTACATCCTGCTGTGTAGTGAATATGCAAGTGGCAATGAAAGCATATACCAACTATCTGGCAACATAAGTACCAATGTAATGGTATATACGGTCACCCAGAACAAACTTAATCCCATTCCCTGGTAGCAGTGGTAAGCTACCATGATGTACAATAAGGAGTCAATCCAGGCGCAATAGAATCCTAGCCACTGGTGCAATTCTATCCACCCTGGAAAAACGACATGAAGTTGATACAGGAACATCAGAATCCTAGCCCCTTGGGCAGTGCTAGGTCACTTGTGAGTGCAATATAGAATATACCTAGCTGTAACAGAATGCAAGCATCAAGGAACAGGGATGTGCCGCTAGGAAGTATATTGTGGAGTGAACCCAGGAGTGACAGAATCCTAGCCCCTGGTGGCAGTGCCAAACTACCAGAAAACCACACATGAAGTCAACACAGGACTGACTCAATCCTAGCCCCGTAGGCACTGCTAAGCCCCCAGCAGTAACCCAGAGTGCCAGTTGAGTGGAACAGAGACATTATGGCCGATGATCTGTCATTTAACCTGAGAATTATTCTGTTATTAGGTAGATGCAGTACTTGGCTGCGGTGAAATTTTGTAGTGTCTATACGAGGAATGCATTAGTTTAAGTGAAGAGGCAATGACGAACTAAGAGGCAAAAGAACTGGAGTTGGGGCCAAAGGGCAGTTGAGGTTGTATCATAACCACAAGCTTCAAATGCCATTTGTCCCTTTGTCATCAAATCTTGGCAGGGCCAGGCATATTTGAGGCTTTGCTTGCCAGGGTCCATCGAATAGAGTTGCCTCAACTCTATACCAGGCACTAACAGGTCTAAGATGTCTGAGGTGATACGATGCCTAAACTTCCCCCACTCCCAAAATATCAACTTATGGAAGGAGACAAACAGTTCATCGATTGTTTGTGTAGAGAAAATGAATCATACCCAATTTTCGTGAACTGGTTCTCAGAGCTGTCCCAAACATACCGAATCTTCTGTACCTGAATGAATCGAACCTGTAGAAACAAACATGACCCTATTAGAAGACCATGTCATCCCACCACAGTGTGATCATATAATAGAAGGTTACATTGCAGAGCTCCAAATATCATCTTTCTAAGAATTGATCTTAATGACTTTTGGGTCCAAAAGAAAGGGTACTTTGATAAATGAGTTCTGCCTATTTATCCCCACTGGCTGAATTATTCACTTTTTGGACACCCTGGTTTATAAACGTTTGCTGCGAATGAGTCTCACTACCATAGGCTCAGTCACTATAAGCTCTGCTAAAATGGAATACGGAATGCAAACTACAAGTGTGACTTTTCTTATGATAAGGCTCATTGCAGCTAGGGTAATAAGCTCTAGGTTGGTTCAATGTGAACACATGCACACACTTGTGTGCACATGTGTGCGGGCTGTGTTTAAGACTACACTCAAATTCAGTCAAGGACCTGTGCACAAGTAGGTTCTACCAGAAGGAACCCTTGATAGATTGTATGGGTGTATGAGTGGATATGTCAATGGCTGTATTAGTGAGTGAGTGGGTGTATGAGTGTCTGTATGAGTAAGTGAGTTGATGTGTGTGTAGATCTATGAATCATTGAGTGGGTGTGTAAGCACTATTATGGGTGTGTCAATGGTATGACAATGGTAGTGTGGAAGTTGGTGTCGGTGTATTAATGATTATATTTGGGTTGTGAGTAGGTGGGTCAGTGATTCTGTGGATGATGTTATCAGTGATGTCATTTGAGATGTCATCAGTGATGTCACTGACCATGTCATGAGTGGTGTAATATGTGAGGGCATAAGCAGTGTATTGCGGGGGCACGAGTTATATTTAGCTCAGCTAATTATACCTGCTGAATTTCTCTGGTTTTCAATTAGTGCAATGTCAGCCTAACTATAATGTCCCTGTAACCTTTGGAGTTTTCAGTGATTTTCTAAGGTTTCTTGAATTCTTTTTCATAACTATGACGTCCCAGTATACTTTTGTTTTTTAAGTAAATTTCTAAGGTTTTTTAAATGCTAATTCCTAACCATAATGTACCTGTAACCTTTGGTTTTTTCAGTGAATTTCGAAGGTTTTTATAATTGTATTTCCTAACTGTAACCTGTAAACTTAGAGATTGGGTCTGTGAGTGGCTGTATAGGTTGGCGATTTTTCGAAATCTTTTATTTATTTTGCCCTTGGGGGTCCTTCTGGGACCCCCTGAGAAGGGCTAGGGGGTCAGGGGGTCTCTACCCTGCCCCCTTTTTGCGTTTTCCACTCTTGTTTTGGGCTCTTTTGTGCAGTTCTCTGAAAAACAAGATGGTGGCCAACACTTCCTGGTTTCGACAGTTTGGAATGTTGACAGACGACTGCCAGCCAATCAGGAGCTTGCTCGCGCACGCCAGGGTCCGTGCACTCATGGTGTCCCGCCTATAGATATATATATTTTTCAAAGTTGATTTTCTCAAAAGCTACTGGAGGGATTTACACCATTTTACCAAAAAGGGCGATCTGCGAATCAGACTCTACCATTTTGCCAAATTTCTTGTAATTCCGTTCAGCCGTTCGGGCTGTAGCCGTGTCTAATCGTCCTATGGAAAATTGCATGGGGAAAAAACGTTTTGGGACCCCCCTTTTTTCTCGCCCCCGCTTGACAAATCCCCCGAGACTTTGAGGGAAGGAGCGGAGCGTAACGGGCCAAAATTTGGGAAAATTACACGCAAATTCCCCAATCGACGCCAAAGTTATTCCAAATAGAATGTTGTGGATTTCCTATGGAAACTAGGTCCTAACTATATATACCTACTGGCGACCGCCAGTAGGTAATATATATATATATATATATATATATATATATATATATATATATATATATATATATATATATAGATAGATATATATATATTATATATATATATCCATACTAATATTATAAAGAGAGAGCCCAAACCTTTGAGGCGGGTAATCTCAGTAACCACAGCACCAATCACAACACCCAATACAGCGTTGGAAAGGGCAGTTGCAGCAGAAGGACATAGGCTATGCAGACAGCCACCATATATATTTTATTTTTTGCGGAGTTTTATATAGCGTGAACTTGACCCGCTCATTAAACGGATTTACCCGCGGCTGATAACTCTCTTAGTCAACCACATTACACGCGCCTGCTAACATCAACCAGGGCTGTAGCCGGGCTCAGGCGGCGGATCACTACACCAATTGCATGCGCCTGCTAACATCAACCAGGGCTGCAGCTGGGCCTTCTCCGTCCCTATTCTAATGAAACAAAAAATGTTGTCTACTGCTAGATTTTAAAATAAATTGCCCTTGCCAAATACACACATTACACACATTCTATTTCATACCCGGACAACGTCGGGACGGGCTGCTAGTATATATATATGTATAACATTCTTAAACTTTTTAGAAACACTCAGCCACTGGATGATGTCATCAGTGATGCCATTTGAGATTACATATATTTCTCACGCATCATTCAAATCACTCCCTTCTTCTCTTGATTAATTCTAAGGACCTAATTACGATTTCAGTCGGAGTTGTTTCTGACTGAAAACGCTGCGGATTGGGAACCGACCTACCTCAGGTCGGTGGTTCCGACCACATTATTTAGATGCGATCGCACATGGTGCAGTCACAAGCTCCAATTTCTCAATGGGAGCTTGTGCGGTGGGTGGAAACTGCCCGCAGCACAAGCTCTAATTGAGAAATGGGAGTTTGTGAACATTCCTGCACCGTGTGGTCCCTCCGACTGCTGCCTCTGACCGCACACATTGTAATGTGTCAGTCAGACTGCAGCAGTATATGCGGTTGAGACCGCAATTGACAAGCCGTCAATTGCAGTCCAAACCGCATTGTAATGAGGCCCTTAGTCTGGGATGCATTTTAAAATTTCTAAATATTTCCTCAGTTTCTTCTTGAAATATCAATCTATTTTGCTTCTACTGGATATTTACTAATTTTCACTCTCCTTTCATTATATTCTCTAATAACTGTATGTTCCACACCCCTCAGCTTACACACACCCCTTTCATTAGTATTATTAAAGGGTTATTAAAGGGTTGAGTAGGTAGTGTAATAGGTCTATTTCCTTTATTGATATGAGCCAGACTCTTAATTGAAGATAATTAATTGAAAGGGAAATCCTAATCAACCTCATATTTCTCTGACAGATTTTGTCCCAGTAGAATTGATAAAAAGATACTACACGATAAAGAACAGCATAGAGGAACAGAACCAGGTATATAAGTACATATATAACTACTGCTCATAATCAGACTTTCCCTATAATTAACAAGAAAATTAATGTGTTTTCCTTAAATTTCACATTTGAATCATTTCTATTATCCACATATTCATTATTATGATCTGCGTCATATCTATGAGAAATGTACTCTTTCACTTATGAAAATTCAGTTTTTTATTGTAGGCACTCTTTTGCAATATCATAGAGTCATAGAACTGAATCCTGGCTGATATAGTGGTGAATAGTGACTTGTGGGTTTATAGTTTATGAGGTTGCAGCCTGAAACAGAAAGCACTGTGGATATAGATGTCAATATTTTAAAGTTGCATTGCATACAGTGTAAACGAGGCCACTGGTATTATGTGGCAGTGGAGGACCAAATTATGCAGTAGGGTTCACCATTCACAAATGGATTATAGGCCCATTTGCGCATGCAAAAATCCTCTTGGCCATGTATTAACTAGGCCTGGGCGGTGAACTCCTCTCTGCTCGCGGAGTTTGCGGAGTTTTCCGCACTCCGTGTTACGCCGAGATCGCGGAGTTCCCAAAAAAGGAGTTTTTTTCCTCGATCGCATTCACCAATGCCAAGTTGGCAAGCGCGATTGAGGAAAATCAACTTCCCGGTGAGATTTTTCCTTGTTCGCGATCATCAACATCAAGTTGGTGAGCTCAAGCATGAAAATAAACCTCCCGGCGAGATTTCTCAATGCGGGTGGGGGGGGGGCAGGTTTCTCATTGCGAGTGGTCAAGTATGCTCGCGACCGCTCGCGTTGAGAAACTGCCCATTCGAGCTGAGAAAGCTGCTGCTCGAGTAAAAATCTACTTTAGCGGCAGAAAAGGAAAGCCTGCGCTGTACATGGTGCTGTTCGCGATGATCCAGCACTGTGCAATCACCGCAAACAGCATTCTTCCATCAAACTCCGCCGCTCGTGGAGATCCCCATAATGCAGCGGAGTTCTTTTACCACTTTGTGGAGTTTCGCATTGCGCAACTCCGCGAACTCCACCCAGGGTTAGTATTAACCCAATTTTGCGAGTCACTAATTAAATAGCTTGAGAAGGAAAACAACTGCTCCTGCAGGATAATACAAAAATTCTTAAAATAAAAGTAACGCACAATGGCAATATAGGGGATGGTGTAGCTGTCTGAAAGAGAAGCTGTCTACACGCATATCAGGTTTGGTATTTCATTGCATTATTTATATAGACATTCGAATAACTTCATACAATATATATTCCAAAAAATAAACAGTTGTGACAGTACAAAAGTTTAACAGGTGTTTAGTGTCCCAGTGAAAATATCAAAGAATCTACGCTACTTTAGTGACATTATAGTGACATATAAGAGAAGGTTTCAATTTTTCATTTGTTTCAACAAAACCATGTTTGAAGTTTGATTTTCTCTTTTGTTTAAATCTTTTTATTGCATTTTTGTTTTACAATGAGTTTGAGTTTGAGTTTAAAATTATTTATTTAGCGCACGATCACCAGCGGTTTCATGGCGCTATAACTGGCAAAATAACAGGGTAGGAACAGTAAATACTAAACTGAAGGAATTGGAACTACATAAGGACTAATCAAAAACTTTGGAAAACAAATGAGCCTTAAGCTGCTTCCTGAATTGCGGATAAAGAGTCGAGGCTCTAAGTTCTGGAGGCAAGGAGTTCCAAAGAAGTGGAGCAAGGGTCGCAAACTTCGATCCTCCCCATTTCTTCCTCCGAAACCGCGGGACTGTAAGAAGGGATTTGGTGGATGAACGTAGTTCCCTGGTAGGAACATAAGGTATAATCTCAGATGAGATAAAGACCGGAGCCGTGCCCAGTCGAGCTTGGAAGGTGAGGGAAGCGAGCTTGAACTGGACACGCTCACGGACTGGGAGCCAATGCAGAGATTTGAGGAGGGGGGTGACATGGTGGAACTTTGGCAATTTAAACACCAGGCATGCCGCCTGGTTCTGGATCTGCTGCAACCGCCTTAGACTATATGCAGGTATACTAGCATATAGGGCGTTGCCGTAATCCAGGCGGGAGATGACCATTGCCAAAGTAATCAGTTTCAAAGCATCAAAAGAAAAGAAACGGGATACCTTGCGTATAGTGCGCAGTGACAGAAAAGAAGAGGACACCACAGAACTAACCTGGGAGTGAAGGGTGAGCTGGGGATTGAGCTTAATACCTAATGTTTTTACTGAGATGGAGGGGACAGGTGGGAGACCTAAGGAATGGGGCCAAAACAAAGAGGACCAGGGACTGGATGAACCACCCGTCAACACCAGCTCAGTCTTGTCTGGGTTGAGTTTCAGATGGTTGTGGCTCATCCAGTCTCGGATATGGATCATAGTAAATTGAAAGTTAGAGACAAAAGCAGGGGAAGAAGACAGATTAAAGACAAGTTGGAGGTCTTTTTATTATTTTATATAATATATTAATTATACACGGAGACCTCCAACTGTTGTAATGAAAAAATAAGAGGGGCGATGTAAAGGTTAAACAGAAGGAGTGAAAGAGAGGAACCTTGGGGGACCCCGCACTGAACTTTCCGGAAGTCCGCGGTAAAATCACCCAGGCGCATCGCCTGGGTGCGGTCCCTCAGGAAGGAGGATAACCATACCAGGGCAGTGCCCCCGATCCCCGCCACCCTGACACGGGAAAGTAAGATGGTATGATCAACCGTGTCAAAGGCGGCTGAGAGGTCGGGGAGTACTAGGGCCTGGGTCTGGTTGGTGTCCATTCCCTCCCTGAGGTTGTCAAGGACCGAGAGTACTACGGACTCCGTAGAGTGTGCGGGGCGGAAACCGGCCTGACGGGGAGCTAAGACCCCATGCATCTCCACAAAAGAACTCAGAGTGCAGGTGACATGGCGCTCGAGTACTTTTGCCAAGAATGGCAAGAGGGAGATGGGACGATAGTTGGCGGGGACCGAGGGATCCGCGCCCGGTTTCTTAAGGATAGGGACAATGATTGCTGTTTTCAATGGGGGGGGTACAACGCCCTGAGAGAGCGAGCTGTTGAGGAGATGAAGGGGAGGATCAGGGCAAGAGGAAAAAATGTGGCGGAGAATATGGGAAGGACAAGGGTCTAGGGGGGAACCAGTTTTAACTAAAGGGATAATTGAAGACAGGGATTCCTTGGTCAAAAGAGGGAGGGCACCAAGTTGTCCCTTAGGGGAGGGGCACTGAGGGTCCACAAAAATAGAAGAAGGAGGAGGGATGTTTGCTTTGATAATAGCGATTTTTTGGATGAAGAAGTTGTTAAGGGAATGACAAAGTTCCATAGAGGGGGTGGGCTTCAAAGTGGTTCTGTCGGAGAATGCCAGGTTGTGCACAATCGAGAAAATTTCCCTCGATTGGTTCTCCGCGGCGAGGACTTTTGAGGAGAAATAAGTTGCTTTTGCCGCCAAGATGGCCTGTTTGTATTGGGTCAAGATGTTAGTAAACTCCAATCGGAGTAGGGGGCAATAGTTTCTCCTCCAGGCACGCTCCGCTCTGCGTACCGTTAATTTGATGGTCTTAAGGTCCTCATTAAACCACAGGTTTGCATCCTTCTCCCGCTTAGAAGTGACCCGCTTCAGAGGAGCGATAGAATCGCAGCCCGAGGTGAGCCATTGGTCGATGGACGTGACCTGGGCGAGAGTGGACAGACCTTGGAGGGGGGGGTAGGATGCGGTGAGTAGGGCTGATAAATAGTCGGAGTCTACTCGCCCCCAGGCCCGGACCCAAACATTTTTAGGAAGTGGGGGCTTAACCGGGGAATGGATGGGAAGGGTAAATGAGATCAGGTAATGGTCCGACCACGTACAGGGAGAGATGGATATGGACTTTACAGGGCAATTCAGAGACCAGATCTGGTCTAATGTATGTCCTTTGACGTGGGTAGGGGCATGGATATGAGATGTGAAATTTAGAGATTGGAGGGTTTCTGAAAATTCCTTTGAGGAAGGGCATTCTGCAAGGTCAGAAGGCCAAAAATTAAGGTCACCCAAGAGCAGGATGGAAGAATTATTAATCATAATTGTAGCTAATACTTCCAGAAAGCTAGGGAGAAACAATAAGGGTGATTGGGGAGGGCGATAAATGAGTACACAGGTGAGAGGAGGGGTAGTAGAGGTGGTACGGATGGCCAGGTACTCCGTGGTGGCAATATCCGGCAAAGAGAGGATTTGAAAAGGGACGTCGGCTCGAGCGATGACCGCTACTCCTCCCCCAGCCCTACCATTAGAGCGATCTGAGCGTAGAGCATAGTATGGGGCTGGTAAGGTGGCTAAGAGAGCGGGGAGGGAGTCATCGCAGAACCAGGTTTCTGTAAGAAACAGAATATCTGGTGAGTGGAGGTCCAGTAGCACCGACAGTTCGTGCGAGTGGGCTACAGCGGACCGGGTGTTCAAATAATAAGCCGAAAGGGTTGTAGTGGGTCCAGGATTGTCAGCACCTCCGGAGGAGTTAGGGGGAATGTGGTGAGGGGCAGGAGTGGTGTGTGCGGGAGACAGACCAAGGAAAGTGATACGGGAATATGTGGAGGCAGCTAGCGGCCATGAGCCCTGGAGACTAAGCAGTTTCGCCGGGGAATAGATGATAGTTTGGGCAGAGTGGCGTGCCCCTCGCCCCGGCTGGCCGCGGACGGGCGCAGACGGGCTTGACTTGTGCGCGACTTGTGCGCGAAGTCGGCGCTCCCGCTGCGCTCGTCCGCTGCACTCGTCCGCTGCGCTTGTTCCAGGTCGTCATTTATGTCTGGTTGCCGTGAACCACTAGACCGCTGACCTGAACGGTGGGGAGGCAGGGCGGAAGTGGTGCAGGACCAGGCAGGAAGTGTCGCTCATGGGCTGACCCTCCGCTCAAACGTCACACAGCCGGGGCGGAACGGGGTCAAGAGCGAAGATAAACAAGGTAAGTTGCCAATAGGTTTAATCAAAATGCGGGCACAATACTTATAATCAGCATCAAACAATTTTTAAAAGCACACAGGGAGCGCGATGTTTGCAATCAACATAGCGCAATAGTAAAACATACAGAGTGCACAACTCAACTATCAGTCAGCTGGGTTGTGCCAATTTTAAAAGTAAGTATCTTCAAATGTAAGAGCGCGCCAAAAGCCTGCCCTCCGCTGTAGTCAGCCGTAGTTATCCACTCATACAAGCAACAATGAACAATGAATTATATTTTACATTAAGAGCAACTGCATCCTAGCATTGTAAGTGAGAATAAAAATTGTGTTGTTGGATATAGGCCACATATCACAGTAGTGTTCCACAGAGGCAAGGTTTAGATATATATATATATCCGGTCTTCAGGAAAGTTGTGATTGCTTATCTAAGAAACACAGTTCAGTTGCAGGTGTTCACAAGTCACAAGAATTTACATATCGCAATTTCAGAAGTAAACACTCAATTTCTAAGGCTAACAGTAATAGTAGCAATAATAAACATTTGGGACCATTAAATCATATCCCCCCACCATGGGATCATTTTCATTGCACTCAGTTGTAAGGACCACAATAAGAGATGCTGTATGAGTCTCCTAGTATAGTTGGATTCTGGAGCTGGGCGCGTGCTATTGCGTTATAGTACTTCCATAAGGGGATGGGGAGGAACACCCCCCTCTCCTCCTCCCCAGGGAGGGGAGGGGGTGTTCCTCCCACTCTACTACCACCCCTTGTCAGTCAATGCGTCACTCAATGGTGTGGAGCCATCATGTATGTCAGTGTGCAAGTCAGCTACGATGACGTCCTAGCAAGTGGCTATGGGATATTTATGAAGCCCCAGGTTGTCTTCCCTGGGCAGTGCTAAACTCTCCGCTGTGCCCAGGCAGTAAGCGACTGCATCCAGGCTGTGAGGATTGGTGGGTCATGCGACTTCCACCTGCGAGTAATGAGTCTTTTGATCAGGGCACACCTTACATGATTCTTACATAAATCTATATAATTGTAGTTGATGTTTCTTTACATTTATGTTTAAGGTGAGGTTCAATTTGCATCAATGTTACTTAGCTCTTTGGTGATGTTATTGAACATTCATTGCAGTATTTAATGTGTGACTTTATGAAGAGTGAATGCTGTGTGTGTCAGTTAAGGTTATGTTTATTAAACTGATGAAGTCTACATATTTAAGTTTTTTATTGTAATCTAAATTCTCTCCCATCAACCATAAGTTCATTTTTGCTAAGTTTTTGTCTGCTGATTACTCAGGGTTCATTTTGATAAATTAATGCGTTAATACTGGATGCAAGTTTAATAGTAATACTGCATTAGGTGTTTATTACCGCAACATGACAAGCTCCACCGGTTAGATAACGATGCAAAACTTCCTGGTTCCCCCTCCATGATCTACAAGACTATTTCACAGTGTTGTCCCTGCACAAATGTCCACAAGATTTACCTGGAGGGATTTGTGCAGGGAGAACCTGTGGAATTTGAATACAAATTGTAATCTACTGTCAAGTGCAAGCTCCCATATGTGCCCAGTCTGGGATTATTGAAGCACTCATAATGAGACCATTAGTATGAACAACTGTACATCTAGTACCCCCCAGAATGCAACTGACGTGACAATGCTGATGGTGAGGATACTGAAAGTTCTACCTTGTGCTCTGGCTCCATGATGGCTCGGTTGACGATGGCGTTCTTGTCAGCCTTAATGAGATAGTCTCCCTTCCCGCTGGATGGGTTCAGGACTGCAGACAGGTAGAGCCATCTCACCTTCTTCCTGGAGTAGGTTTTGAAGTCATCCTAAAGAGAGATGTCACAGGAGAGTCAGTTCAAGGTCAATGGACAGCAGAGGAGGAAGTCAACTCACAGCTGTTGAACGATACTCTACTAGTTCTGTCTCCAAACCACAAGATAAAAGAGGACCTTATCATGGAACACATTTCAGATCCCTGAGACCTTGACTAGTTCTGGAGTGTAATAGTAAACTCATAGCTGTTGAGGAATGCTCTACTGTTTCTGTCTCCAACCTTCAAGATATAAGAGGACCTTATGATGGAACATATTTCAGATCCCTGAGACCTTGACTAGTTGTGGAGTGTAATAGTAAACTCATAGCTGTTGAGGAATGCTCTACTGTTTCTGTCTCCAACCTTCAAGATATAAGAGGACCTTATGATGGAACATATTTCAGATCCCTGAGACCTTGACTAGTTGTGGAGTGTCATGGAAGACTGTTCGTATCTTACACTTAGAATTTCTTCCTTGAAAGTCTGTTCACTGGAATAGGGCATTACCGCTCTAAAGGGCGAAAGAAACTAAAACTGAAATAGTGATGTGGAACTGCGGTTGAATGTAGTGAACACTGTAAACTGAATTTACAATATTTCTGGTGCTCAAGGACCAGCCTTATTCTAAGTGTGGCAGTAAATCTGAATTGGGTACAAATAGTGTTTGCACTGATTTTTCCTTCGGAGTCGGGTCAAAATTTCTTTGACCATGCACTGTCCTCCAAGCGTTGTCTGCAGGAATCTGCGTGTTCAACACACTTTGCAAAGTCACGCACCACAATGTACCACTGGTTGCAAAGGCTGTTAGTGCACATTACTCACCATATTTATTTAAGGGTTTATATAGCGCTAGAATTGAGTATCTCTGCATATCATATGAACCAGAGAAATCATTAATTAGAATGTAAAACCCCCTGTATTAACAATGTAATCATCTTTGCCGCTCTCCTGTGCCCTGCCCCCCCCCCACAGTTGTTTTGGTGATATGGATGGGGGAGGGGTTCTCTTACTGGAAGCATAATAATGGACTTACTCACTGTTGCTGACTGCTTTTCTTTAGTGTATCTTTTACAGTTCATTTGTGATAACATGCAATGTGAGTTTCCTGAGATTGAGTAATGATCACTGATAATGCCCTGGTTTCATACAACAATTGGATAATCCAAGGCGGTACATAATTTACCTGTACCCTTGCACTGTGCCTTGATCATTGTACTGATCGTCATAAAACATGTTTGAAAAAACACTGTCATCATGCTATGAGGAGTATTCATTCTTCGCTCTCAGAGTCTGGGTACCAGAATGTCATCTAGAAAAACGTAGGGCCACACGCATCAAGCAAAATACTGGTCGCAAATGGGGCAATTCGCAGAATCGGCCCCTTTGCGACTGGTATTTTGCCCTTTGCGATGCATCAAGCCAGAACCTGTGCAAAATAGGTAATCGCAAAATTAGCGATTACCTATTTTGCAAATGCATTTAAGGAATCGCAATTTCTGATTCCTTAAATGCAATGCAAGAAGCAATCTAAGAGTGGGACTTTGCATTTAAGGAAATGCAAATTAGCATCCAACTTCTAGCTGGTGGTAATTTGCAATTCTTTATGCTAAAAAGTGAATTTTTCTAGTGATACGTGGTGCACAAACATGCCATTAGGGCATGTGTGTGCACCACATGTACACAAATGCCAATTTCAGGGGTGAAACATGGCAGCCTTTTGGCCGCCTATCACCCTTGAAATTGCATTGGTAATTTGCAATTATCTATTTGGTAATCGCAAATTGCGAATGGCTTCCCATTCATTCCTATGGACCTCTAGGCTTATAGGACTAAATGGGAAGGCATTCGCAATTAAGGAATGTGTAGGAATCGCAAACATTTTTGCAAAACCTACATGAATAGGCAATTGCGATTCCTTAATAATCGCTATTAAGGAATCGCCATTGCCTAGCTTGATGCATGTGCCCGTAGTGTTCTAAATATTTTTTACATAATATTCCCAAATTGTTAATAACAGAACATCTACTTACATTGTAATGTTTTGTAAACATTATTTAGGACATAATATTTATGTTGGAAGATATATTCATATGTGATATTCTGATATACAGTCGAACAATGTTATTTACCTAGGTATAGTTCCTATATTGTCCCTCGGTAGCCCAGCTTTGGATTTAGTTGGAGGAAGGTAGTGGCTCACGGCAGCTGCATTGCAAGGTCCCTCAAGAGCCCAAGGGGCATTCCGAGCTTCTGTCACTCAGAATAGGTTCACTACAGACAGAGGAAGTGCAAGCTTCCCTCGCCCAGGAGAGGCTCATTTCAGACAGAAATACTGCAAGCTTCCCTCTCACAGAAGCGGAGCTTCGCAGCAGACAGGTGCAGTTCACTCGGGTGCAAGCTTACCTCGCCCAGAAGCGGAGCTTCGCAGGCAGATAGGTACAGTGCACTCGGGTGCAAGCCTCCCTCACCCAAAAGAGGCTCATTTCAGACAGAAACAATGCAAGCTTCCCTCTCACAGAAGTAGAGCTTCGCAGCAGACAGGTGCAGTTCACTTGGGTGCAAGCTTCCCTCGCCCAAAAGAGGCTCATTTCAGACAGAAACAGTGCAAGCTTCCCTCGCCCAGAAATGGAGCTTGGCAGACAGATAGGTACAATGCACTTGGGTGCAAGCTTCCCTCACCCAAAACACAGACAGCAACATTGCGAGCTTCCGCCACCCAGAACAGGTGCACTACAGACAGAAGCAGTACAAGCTTTCCTCACCTGTAAAAGGTACAATACAGACAGTGCAAGCTTCCAACAAATATCCAGAAGAGGTTCACTACAGACAGACAGGTGCAGTAAAACCAACAATGCAATCTTTCATCATCCGGAACAAGTACACTGCAGACAGACAGTTGCAGTAAGGCCAACAATCCAAGCATCCAGCACCCAGAACAGGTAGACTAAGGACAGACAGGTGCAGTAAATGCAACAGTGCAAGCTTTCATTACCCAGAAAAGGTACAATGCAGACAGACAGGTGCAGTAAAGCCAAAAGTGCAAGCTTCCATCACCCGGAACAAGTGGACAACAAAGAGACAGGTTCCGTAAAGACAACAGTGCAAGCTTCCCTCACTCGGAACAGGTGATTGTAGACAGACAGGTGCAGTAAAGCCAACAGTGCGTGCAAGCTTCCATCACGCAGAACATGTACACTACAGACAGATAGGTGCAGTAAAGCCAACAGTGCAAGCGTCCATCACCCAGAACAGATAAACTACAGACAGACAGGTGCAGTAAATCCAACAGTACAAGCTTCCTTCACCTGAAACAGATACACTACAGATGGAACGGTGTCTTACAGCTTTACCGGTGCAGTAAAATCAACAGTGCAAGTTCCCTCGCCCAGAACAGATGCAGTACAGACAGCGGCAAAACAAGGCTTCTCACCCAGAGCAGTTGCAGTACAGACAGTAGCCCCAGTACAAGCTACCCTCAACTAGAACAGGTACAGTACAGACAGACAGATGCAATAAAGCCAACAGTGCAAGCTTCCCCCACCCGGAACAGGTGCAGTACAGATGGACATGTGCAGTAAAGCCAGTAGCGAAAGCTTCCATCACCTGGAACTGGTAGAATACAGACAGGTGCGATAAAGCCTGCAGTGCAAGCTTCCAACACCCGTGACACGTAGACTACGGACAGACAGGTGCATTAAAGTCAACAGTGCAAGCTTCTGTCACCCGGAACAGTTGATTACAGACAGACGGGAGCAGTAAAGCCGACAGAGCAGGCTTTCCCCAACCAGGACAGGTACACTACAGACAGACAGGTGCAGTAAAGCCAACAGTACATGTTTCCTCACATAGAACAGGTACAATACAGATGGACTGGTTCCTTACAGATGGGCTGAAGCAGTAAAAAAAACTGTGCAAGTTTTACTACCCGGAACAAATGTAGTACAGACAGCGGCAAATCAAGACTCCCTCACCCAGAGCAGTTGCAGTGCAGACAGGAGTGCAAGCTTCCCTCACCAAGAAAACGTGCAGTAGAGTGAGCAATGCAAGCTTCTCTCACCCAGAAGAGATGCAGTGATAGCTTCCCTCATCCGGAAGAGATGTAGTGATAGCTTCCTTCACCCAGAAGAGATGCAGTGATAGCTTCCCTCACCCAGAAATGATGCAGTGATAGCTCCCCTGACCCAGAAGAGATGCAGTAATAGCCCCCCTCACCCAGAAGAGAGGCAGTGATAGCTTCCCTCACCCAGAAGAGATGCAGTGATAGCTTCCCTCACCCAGAAGAGAGGCAGTGATAGCTTCCCTCACCCAGAAGAGATGCAGTGAATGCTTGCCTCACCCTGAACAGGTGCAGTACAGATAGTGGTGCAACCTTGCCTCCCTAAGAACAGTCAGCGGTTCAAGCATCCTCACCCAGAAGAGTTACAGTGATTGCTTGCCTCACTCAGAAGAGATGAGGTGATAGCTTCCCTCACCCAGAAGAGATACTTTACACATTACCTCTTAAGTTAAGCCTGCCTGCTGTGTGCCAAGCTACCAGAGAATGAGGACAGGTTAATGTTTCTGTGTGTCTGCCTTACCCTGACTAGGATTGTGGTTCCTACTAGGCCAGGGTGTATACTCTGACTACCAGAAACCTTCATTTCTAATAGACCTGCCTTAGAGGAGACTTATATATATATTCACTTAAAAAACAATAGGTTTCAGGCCTTATATAGTTAGGAATTAGCATTTAAAAAACCATTGACATTGCTCCTATATAGTTAGTTGTACTAACTATATTTCGCGCACCCGCAATCCACTGCTGATGATGTCACATATTACATCATTCATGACATGGTCAGTGACATCACTGATGACATCACTGATAACATCTCAAATGACATCACTGATGACATCACTGATGACATCTCATTTGACATCACTGATGACATCACTGATGACATCTCATTTGACATCACTTATGACATCACAGATGACATCATCCAGTGACTGTGTGTTTCTGTAAAGTTTAAATATGTTTTACATATTGAAGAATGAGTGGATGTATAAGTGTCTGGAGGAAGGATTTAGTAGGTGTGTGACTGACTGTATGAGTGAGTGATTAAATGTGTCTTACTAAATGCATGGGTTAGTGTCTAAACTGTCTGAATGTGTGCATCAGTATGTCTGTTGTTGTGCAAGCTGCTGCATGTGTTGATCAGTAGCTATATGAGTGGCTATATGGGTTATTGATTGGTTGCCCAAGTGTTTGAATGGGAGACTGAGTGTGTGTGTGGGTGGCTGGGAGGTGTGTGACTCTGTGCATAGATGTGTGAGCAGTTGATTCACTAGGTGTATGAGTTCAAGAGTGCATGTGGAAACAGCTATATGGGTGGTTGACTGTGTGTATAGGTGTGTTGGTGAGTGAATGGATATCTCAGTGCTACATGTCCAAGTAAGTACATATGTAAAACACAGTGCATGTGAGAGTTGGCATATATAAATGACTATACATGAGAGCCAGTGCGAGTGGCTGTATGGATCATTGTGTACTTGTATCAGTGATTGTATAAGAGAGTAAGTATGTGTTAGTATATGTTTGAATAAGTAAGGTGTTGTGTGTATAACTGTATAGTTGAGGAAATGGAAGTGTGATTGATTCTATGCATGACTGACTAGGTGTGTGAGTAACTCCATGGATGGGTGGCAGTGTGTGAGTGTCTGGATAGGTGTATGAGTGCGTATGATAGTGTTGTATTGATGAGTGACTGAATGTATGAGTGATTCTATGTGTGAATGAGTGAATGTGTGTGTAGACCTAGGAATCAGTGAGTGCGTATGTAGTAACTGGTATTGGTGTGTCAATGGTTTCAAGAATGGTAGTCTGTATTTAACACTGGGTGTATCACAGGTCATATTAGAGTGTGAGGAGGCGCATCGTATTATCACATGAATTATATCATCAGTGATGTGATCAGTGATGTCAAATGAGATGTCATCAGTGATGTCATCAGTGATGTCATTTGAGATGTCATCAGTGATGTCATCAGTGATGTCACTGACCATGTCATGAATGATGTAATATGTGACATCATCAGCAGTGGATTGCGGGTGCGCGAAATATAGTTAGTACAACTAACTATATAGGAGCAATTTCAATGTTTTTTAAAATGCTAATTCCTAACTATATAAGGACTGAAACCTATGGTTTTTTAAGTGAATTTGCAAGGTTTTTAAAATGCTAATTCCTAACTATATAAGGCCTGAAACCTATGGCTTTTTAAGTGAATTTGCAAGGTTTTTTAAATGCTAATTCCTAACTATATAAGGCCTGAAACCTATGGTTTTTTAAGTGAATTTGCAAGGTTTTTTAAATGCTAATTCCAAACTATATAAGGCTTGAAACCTATGGTTTTTTCAGTGAATTTGCAAGGTTTTTTAAATGCTAATTCCTAACTATATCAGGCGTGAAACCTATATTTTGTTTTCAATAAATTTCAAAGGTTTTGTAAATGCTAATTCTATTAGCGGATAACGTTTATATATGTTATTATCCTTCTGGAACCACCTGAGCAGCCATCTTGTTTCTCAGGGGAAGTGAGGCACAAGAGAGCACAAAACAAGAGTGGAAAAGGTGAAAAGGGGGCAGGGTTGAGATCCCCTGACCCCCTAGCCCTTCTCAGCGGGTCCCAGAAGGACCACCAAGTGCAAACAATGTTTTATTTTTTTTTAAATCGCGGGGTACGCGCACGGTACGCGTACCGTACGCGTACGGTGCGCGTACCCCGTGATTTTTTTTTTTGCCCTTGGGGGGTCCTTTTGGGACCCCCTGAGAAGGGCTAGAGGGTTGAGGTGTCTCTACCCTGCTCCCTTTTCATGTTTTCCACTCTTGTTTTGGGCTCTCTTGTGCCTCAGTTCTCCTGAAAAACAAGATATTGGCCAACACTTCCTGGTTTGGACAGTTTGGAATGTTGACAGTCGACTGCCAGCCAATCAGAAACTCGCTCGCGCACGTAAGGGTACGCACACGCAAGCGTACGGTACGCGTACAGTGCGCGTACAGTGCATGTACGGTGAGCGCATATAGATATATAATTTGCTCAAATTCAATTTTCTCAACAACTACTGGAGGGATTTTCACCAAATATAGAAAAGGCACTACTGCATACCTGTCCCTACCATTTTGCCAAGTTTGGTGTAATTCCGTTCAGCCATTCGGGCTGTAGCCGTGTCTAAAGGTCCCATAGAAAATGCCATTTGAAACATTTCAAATTCAATTTTCTCAAGAACTACTGGAGGGATTTTCACCAAACATAGCAAAGGCACATCTGCATACCAGGCCCTACCATTTTGCCAAGTTCGGTGTAATTCCATTCAGCCGTTCGGGCTGTAGCCGTGTCTAAAGGTCCCTATGGAAATTAACATGGAGAAAACATGTTTTGGGACCCCCCTTTCGGCCCCCGCTTGACGAATCCCCCTGAAACTTTCAGGAAAGGAGCGGAGCTGAGCTGGCCGAAATTCTGGAAAATTACACGCAGATTCCTCAATCGGCGCCAAAGTTATTCCCAATAGAATGTTGAGCACATATAGATATATAATTTGCTCAAATTCAAATTCTCAACAACTACTGGAGGGATTTTCACCAAATATAGAAAAGGCACTACTGCATACCTGTCCCTACCATTTTGCCAAGTTTTGTGTAATTCCGTTCAGCCGTTCGGGCTGTAGCCGTGTCTAAAGGTCCCATAGAAAATGCCATTTGAAAAATTTCAAATTCAATTTTCTCAAGAACTACTGGAGGGATTTACACCAAACATACAAAAGGCACATCTGCATACCAGGCCCTACCATTTTGCCAAATCTGGTGTAATTCCGTTCAGCCGTTCGATCTGTAGCCTTGTCAGAATGTCCCTATGGAAATTACCATGGGGAAAACACGTTTTGGGACCCCCCTTTTTTCTCGGCCCCTGCTTGACAAATCCCCCCGAAACTTTCAGGGAAGGAGCGGAGCGGAGCGAGGCAAATTTAAGGAAAATTACAGGCAGATCCCTCAATCGGCGCCAAAGTTATTCCCAATAGAATGTTCGGAATTTCCTATGGTAACTAGGTCCTAACTATATATACCTACTGGCGACCGCCAGTAGGTAATATATATATATATATATATTACCTACTGGCGGTCGCCAGTAGGTATATATAGTTAGGATTTTTTCTCTATGGGATTTTTGAAAATTCTATGTCTAATAACTTTGGCGTTTGTGGACGGAATTGGCTGAAATTTTCAGGGAAATGGCACATTTTGTTTCTGAGCAGCCCTTGAAAATTTGGGGGGGGTTCGTCAAGGGGGGGCCGAGAAAAAAGGGGGGTCCCAAAACGTGTTTTTAACATTGAGTTTTCCATAGGGCGGTTGGCCTCACTTTTAGCCCGAACGGCTGAATGGATTTGCACGAAACTTGGCAAAATTGTAGGGACTGGTAGCCCGATGTGCCTTTTGTAGGTCTCAATATATGTGCTCCAGTGGATTTTGAGAAATTAACGTTTAAAAAAAGATATATATCTGTAACAGCGGACCGGGCAGCGTCCCAGGACGCGTACTTTTCGCGCAACGGAGCTTTGTGAAGCGAAGCTGATTGGTTCTCTGGCGTCTGTCAACATTCCAAAAAGTCCGTAGCGGCCGCCATCTTGTCTCTCGGTAGGATCGAGAGACAAGAGGAGGCCAAAACAAAGGGGGAAATAACCATAAGGGGGCATAGTAGATCCTCGCTGACCCCCTAGGTTTGATGTGGAGGTTTTAAAAGGGCCCCGCGGGGCAAAAAAAAATAATAATAATAATAATCGAACGGCTGAATGGATTTGCACGAAACTTGGCAAAATATTAGGGACTGGTAGCCCGATGTGCCTTTGCTAGGTCTCAATATATGTGCTCCAGTGGATTTTGAGAAATTAACGTTCAAAAAAAGATATATATCTGTAACAGCGCTCCGCTTTGCGTAACGGAGGTTTGCGAAGCTGATTGGTCATTCTGTCACTGGGCTATAGTTGGGCTACATCTGGCTGATATTTGGGCTACATTTGTTTTTTTTGTCTCTGGCGGCCATCTTTGGGCTACATTGGGCTACATTGGGCTTCATTGGGCTACATTGGGCTACATTTGGGCTCCAACATATATATAGGCCAATGTAGCCCAATATATATTTTTCAAAGTTAATTTTCGTAAAAACCACTGGAGCATATATCTTGAGACATAGCAAAGGCACATCGGGCTACCAGTCCCTACAATTTTGCCAAGTTTCGTGGAAATCCATTCAGCCGTTCGAGCTAAAAGTGAGTCCAACCGCCCTATGGAAATGAAGGAAATGAATGGGTAATTTGTAATTAGCAAATAGCTAATCGCAAACTAGGAATGGTAAAGAATCGCTATTTATTCCTTAAAGTTCGCTACTTAGGAAATGCAAAAAACTTTGATGATACATATGGCGGTTCATCTCTAACAAGATAAGAAGCATAGGGATAGATTTATGATGACTGGCGCATCACCAGGGATGTGTTAGTCATTCTGTGCCGCTGTTCCGTCACCTATGGTGTGCTGCATTTACAATGCTTCAGAAAAGGGGGTGGTGATGAACAGAGTGTCTGAATTAAGCAGACCACTCTTACCCAGTCCAAAGATCAGGGCTTGATCCATCACCGTTATGTATCTCACTGCCCCATCCCAGCTCAGAACCTGGCTATATGCAAATTAGTCTGTCCCTGGCCCAGTGCATCATGGGAACAGGGCAGACCAAACTACCAAGCCAATTCTTCACCAGAAAGGAGACAAGCTACCGGGGACCGGTTTCTGGCATTTCAGCCTCTTCGGCCCGGCTTGCTTGAATCCTGATGGAGCAGTGAGAAAGGGACTCATGTCTGAGTATACCCTGCCACACCTATAGTGGCCAAAAACGATTCAGAAAAGGGGGTGGTGATGAATGGTTGGCAGATGGCAGAAACCGGTCCCCGGAAGCTTGTTTCCTTCCCAGTGTAAGAATTGGCTTTTGTAGTCTGGTCTGCCCTGTTCCCATGATGCACTGGGCCAGGGACAGACTAATTTGCATACAGCCAGGTTCTGAAACTGGGATGGTGCAATGAGCTAAAAAACGGTGTTGGATCTAGCCCTGATCTCTTGACTGGGTGAGAGTACTCTGCTTAATTCAGAGACTCTGTCCATCACCACCCCTTGTTGTAAATAATTTTGTCCACCCTAAGCGTGGAAGGGTATACTCAGATGTGAGTCCCTTGCTCATTGCACCATCTGGATTAAAGCAAGCCGGGCCGAAGACGCCTGAAATGGCAGAAACCGGTCCCCGGAAGCTTGTTTCCTTCCCAGTGTAAGAATTGGCTTTTGTAGTCTGGTCTGCCCTGTTCCCATGATGCACTGGGCCAGGGACAGACTAATTTGCATACAGCCAGGTTCTGAAACTGGGATGGTGCAATGAGCTAAAAAACGGTGTTGGATCTAGCCCTGATCTCTTGACTGGGTGAGAGTACTCTGCTTAATTCAGAGACTCTGTCCATCACCACCCCTTGTTGTAAAGCATTTACAATGCGGCGCATCATGGGGCAAAAACAGCACAGATGCGTGATGTATCTGTGCCGTAAAGGTGGCGCATTGCTGGAGTTGTATCGCAAGTGTGATGAAGCTCCAGCAAGGGTCGGGGGTGCCCCTGTCGCAGGGTTTCTGTTCTCACACAGAACTGTGGACAGAGGATTGGAACCTCGGCGAATTAGGGTGTCCCAAAACTCACGTTAGTAATCAAAAACCCCTTAGCAAGCTAGGTACAGTCACATTGGATATAACAAACTCTCAATGTTTAGACAATCCAGAATATGAACTTATAGTACCTCAGGATACGTGGAACTCATGAACAGTCGGTCGTTATATATTTCTTAGAAACCAGAACATGGAGTTAAGAAGAACACATGTGTATTTGAAATGTTTATTTACTAATGCCGTCTTCTCAGGCGTAGTATCTTAGATAATACAAGTACACATATTATCAGTAGCAAAATTACCAGCATAGTTACTAGTACATAAAAAGCGAATGGTGATAGTATGTTAACATGCTGTAAATGAATAAGAGTTAGCAACACTTATAAGCAGCCGCGGGCCGTGGAGGGAGTTACGGTGAGGCAGGGAGGCGGGGAGGGGGAGAAGCAGGGTGGAGAATACAAGTACACATATTATCAGTAGCAAAATTACCAGCATAGTTACTAGTACATAAAAAGCGAATGGTGATAGTATGTTAACATGCTGTAAATGAATAAGAGTTAGCAACACTTATAAGCAGCCGCGGGCCGTGGAGGGAGTTACGGTGGGGCAGGGAGGTGGGGAGGGGGAGGGGCAGGGTGGAGAGGGCTCCACCCTGCTTCTCCCCCTCCCCGCCTCCCTGCCTCACTGTAACTCCCTCCACGGCCCGCGGCTGCTTATATCTCACCCTCCCTAATACACATATTATATTATTTGCTAAGAAGGTCTCTTTGTGTTGGTTTAGGGCGTGCCCATACTTTAGTGTCTTAGATTTGAAGGAATCACATCAGCATACACCAGCTCTCTCTTCATGTGAACCGCATCAAGTGTTGTGTATGTGTGTTCGGCAAAGCAATATAAAACCCGCCTCATGCCCAGAATTGGCAGAAGTTGCACTTATGTTATGAGTATGAAGTCGTGGAGATCAGACCTCATAACAATTCTGTATCGTGTTGTTCTTGAAACTTTAGCACTCGCTGTACAGATATAGTTTAACAAGCAAAGCAGATAGTAGAGCAATAACATATTATTCTCATGTAAACCACGATGAACTACTAGGTTGAAAGCTAAAGCAACAACTAAGTGTCGTGTGCAGAAGTTGCAAAAAAGGAAAAATGGCGTTTAAACCGGTAATGAGCCCATGCTAACTTAACACGGTGTAAAGATATCCAGGACCTAGATGACACCTCCCCATGATCCGGAAACGAACTGAATAAGATAATACAAGTGCCATCTCATGAGAGCAGATTGCAAGTTTATATGTGGACGGTCCGCAAGGTAAAGCATTAAAAACTAGGAAAATTTAATGCTAAAGAAAAATAAAACAGCCAAGTACTTTATCGAGTCTTAAGCCAATAGGCAAGGTAAATAATAAAAACTTGACAAATAAGTCAATGAATTGTCAATGAAATGCTAGTACTCAGCATATCAAACATGAAAAAGGTCTATGACATAACTGTGTATGCAAAATAAGCTGCAACAGCCTCCAATAGGAAGTCACCGTCTTCATCCGAAAACAGTTCAGCCATCCAATTTAAAAGCGGAAAAGAACATACGTGCTCTCCCAGCACCGGATCCTCTATCACCATCAGAGGACAGCTCGGTGGGTTTTCAAGAAAGCTCTGTTCCAAGAAAGACTGTGCTGCCGCCAGTAAATTCCAGGGACCAATTAGTCCATGCATCAATGCCACAGCCATAATCCTTTCGCCAGGACAAACCAACTCGTGAGTAATGATAGGAGTCATCAGCTGATTAAAGTCGACGTCAGGAGAAACCGGTCCGCAGAGACACAAATCAATGGCCCAATCGAAATCACAGGTCAGGCAGTGAAATACAGGCTGGACACAGGTGAAGTAGGAGAATCGAAAAGATAATCCATATGCCGTGCTTAATATCGCCAAAGGCATTGTGCCATAATATTCTAGCATGCGATTGCGGAACAGTGTCAGCAGCTGCAGGGCGGGAGGTTGCATAGGAGGGACATCCATATTTAAAAATGTAAAAAAGCACAAGAGCGTCCGCTGGTAATGCAAGTAAAAATGGGAATCCACGAAGCAGAGTGGAGAAAATAGAATGAAAGAAAGCAGGGATGACTCCAAAGATTTTCTCAAATGAAGTCACGAGACCACTGGTAACAACTTTAAAAAAGTGCGCCAGGGCCTTTGTGGAGGATGCGTTAAAGATAGTCCGAACCATCTTGCTGAAATTGAAAGGCAAATCTGAATTGAAAAGGGTCTGCACCTCTGTACGGGTGTTCGCTATGTGAAGCACGAAAGTTTCACGGGCCGAACTCAAGGCCACCTCTCTCTGAGACAAAAGAGCTCTTATTCTTGCCATGCCGTTGAAATCTGCTCCCAAGGTTGGTATTTGTGGCCAGATTGAAAACTCCCTATGTTCATGTGTGGGAGGAAATAGAACATTTCTGCAGCAAATAACCCGTTCACTTACTGTTACGATAAAAGGAATACTTTTAATTAACCCAGAACAATCTTCATTATTGAGCATCAAATAACTACCATTTTCCAACAACTTGAACGTGGGGATGATAGCAGGAACTGGCGTGCCTTGCAACACGCAAGCCATATTTGGTCGGTGTTTGTTGCATGAACCGTGTAACTGTATGTGCCTACACATTAGTGAATGATCTGGCGTCTCAGTGCATTCCTCTCCATTCAGATAAACTTCTTGATCATCTTTGAAACATCTGTATGTGTATGGAAGCGACCAGACCTCATGAAGAAAAGCACTACCTAAAGGTTCATAACGACCTATTGGTATATATTTCATACAATTTGAAAACTTATATAAAGCAAAAGGCAGCGTTATTAAACCGTGGATAAGGCACGTTGCCAAAAAACCCGCAATCCTCTGCTGATGATGTCACTGAGCATGTCATGAATGATGTAATATGTGACATCATCAGCAGTGGATTACGGGTAATAGTATCTCTAGTTTACTCCCCTATAGCTGTCTTTCTTTTAACACAAGTGTCTGTTTCCTTCCCTTATACTTACTGTTTTTGGTTCGCTTCCGGTTCGCATACCGGCGAGCGAACTGGGAAGCGAACTAAGAGAAATAGAGGTTGGCACAGTTCCAAATATTGTACCAATTTTTTAATAACGGGGAGGTAGTTCTGAAAAGAACTTTTTTTTTATTTTTCTGAACATTTTTTTACTTTTTTTGAATTTTTCTGAACAGTTTTATATTTTTTTGGGTTTTTCTTGGAGGGGGCAATGAAAACGATTCATTGTAAAGGGCTCAACAGGAGCAACAAAACAAAAAAAAAGTATTTATTATTTTGGGCGTTTCGTACAAACTTGCATATGATAGTCAATAGCTCTGTTGATCAGAGTGATGCTTCTTTCTCCGTAGCAAATGAATCCATCGCAAAATACGCAGATGTGTTTTACTTCACCAAATCTCATTTGTATATTTGGCACCATCTCCCTGCCCTCTGGTCCCGTTACTTCCGGTACAACAGATCTTCTGGCCATAATAGGGAGATTATCTAGGTCGTTCCGAAACTGTGCAGCACTGTAGTTGTTAGGATGCCACCTAGTCATATGGTGATGCATTGTGTAGTTTCCGAAACTGTATTTTTTCTCGGTTCCTCTGGACAGTCTATCTTGACATATAAGGCAAGTTACGTATCTTGCATTTACTTTTTTCTGACCTTTGGGAATTTTAAAAAATTGCCAAATGAAGTTTTCTTTCCGGTGAGACGTCCTGGGCTCCTCAGGCAAAAACTGCCTCTCTTCGTGCTCGTCGTTCTGTTCCTCTTCTTCCTCTTCTTGTTGAATTATAACTTGAGCAGGTGGTCCACTCTTCCTTGGAGGTGGTGGAGGTGGTGGGGAAGCACCAGCTGAAGCTACTAAAGAAGCCATTGCTCAGTGATCACAAAGCGTCTTTCTCTCACAATGATGAAAGTCAGAGTGAGGAAAGAAGGAGGGATTTTCATCATTTGGGAAAAACAAGAGTTCTCAACCAATGAAAAGTGTTCATTTTAGATTATATGACCTAGTCTTACATCATTAGGAAACCAAAAGTGAAATGAACCAATGAAAAGTGTTATTACCAAGTCACATGACCTGCTGTGTTTACGTTAAGCGCTTTGCAGGGCCTCCCGGTTTGCTTCCAGAAACCTGCGCTTTGCGACTCGCTTCGCGTACCAGTTCGCTAACGTAGCACGTCATATGACGTATCACGCGACAACGTGAAACGTCATGCGGACGGGAGGCGTCACGATGTTGTTTTCTAACGCGGCACTTGCGGTAAAGAAACGTTTACCGGCTCGCGGTCTATTTCGCGGCATCAAGGTCAGCTAACGGGAAGCTTCCCGATTCGCGAAGCGGGAACGAAGAAAAAAAAATATTTAAAAAAAAAATTATTCATAAACATATAAAATATCTTTTTGGATTTAAAGAAGAATACATTTTACAGCTACAGATATTAGCTGTTAAAAAACCAATGAAATTCACTGAAAAAACCATAGGTTATAGACCATATATAGTTAGGAATTAGCATTTACAAAACCTTGAAAATTCACTGAAAAAACCATAGGTTATAGACCATATATAGTTAGGAATTAGCATTTACAAAACCTTATTTTACTCACACAAAACCATTGAAATTCCATATATAGTTAGTTGCACTAACTATATATCGCGCATCCGCAATCCACTGCTGATGATGTCACATATTACATCATTCATGACATGGTCAGTGACATCACTGATGACATCACTGATGACATCTCAAATGACATCACTGATGACATCTCATTTGACATCAATGACCACATCACTGATGATATCATTCATGTGACAATACAATGCATCTCCTCACATTTTAATATAACCTCTGTTACAACCAGTGTTAAATACAGAGTATAATTTTTGAAACCATTGACACACCAATACTAGTTACTACATACGCACTCACTGATTCCTACGTCTACACACACATTCACTCATTCATCCATACAATCATTCATACATACAATCACTCATCTTTACAACACTATCATATGCACTCATACACCTATACAGACATTTACACTCTGTTGCTCATCCATGGAGTTACTCACACACCTAGTCAGTCATGCAAAGAATCAATCACACCTCCATTTTCTAATCTATACAGTTAAACATAGAGCACCTTACATTTTCAAACATATACTAACACATACTTACTCTCTTATACAATCACTGATACAAGTACACATTGATCTGCACAGAGTCACACACCTCCCAACCAGCCACACACACACTCAGTCTCCCATACAAATACTTGGCCAACCAATCAATAACCCATATAGCCACTCATATAGCTACTGATCAACACATGCAGCAGCTTGCACAACAACAGACATACTGATGCAAACTTTCACACAGTTTAGTCACTAACCTATGCATTCAGTAGGACGCATTTAATCACTCACTCATACAGTCAACCACGCACCTACTAAAACCTTCATTCAGACACTTATACATCTACTCATTCTTCAATATGTAAAACATATTTTAACTTTACAGAAACATACAGTCACTGGATGTTGTCATCAGTGATGTCATTTGAGATGTCATCAGTGATGTCATCAGTGATGTCACTGACCATGTCATGAATGATGTAATATGTGACATCATCAGCAGTGGATTGCGGATGCGCGATATATAGTTAGTGCAACTAACTATATATGGAATTTCAATGGTTTTGTGTGAGTAAAATAAGGTTTTGTAAATGCTAATTCCTAACTATATATGGTCTATAACCTATGGTTTTTTCAGTGAATATATATATATATATATATATATATATTACCTACTGGCGGTCGCCAGTAGGTATATATAGTTAGGATTTTTTCTCTATGGGTTTTTTGAAAATTCTATGTCTAATAACTTTGGCGTTTGTGGACGGAATCGGCTGAAATTTTCAGGAAAATGGCACATTTTGTTTCTGAGCAGCCCTTGAAAATTTGGGGGGGGTTCGTCCAGTGGGGGCCGAGAAAAAAGGGGGGTCCCAAAACGTGTTTTTAACATTGAGTTTTCCATAGGGCGGTTGGCCTCACTTTTAGCCCGAACGGCTGAATGGATTTGCACGAAACTTGGCAAAATTGTAGGGACTGGTAGCCCGATGTGCCTTTTGTAGGTCTCAATATATGTGCTCCAGTGGATTTTGAGAAATTAACGTTTAAAAAAAGATATATATCTGTAACAGCGGACCGGTTAGCGCTCTGGTTCGCAGACTTTTCGCGCAACGGAGCTTTGTGAAGCGAAGCTGATTGGTTCTCCGGCGTCTGTCAACATTCCAAACAGTCCGTAGCGGCCGCCATCTTGTCTCTCGGTAGGATCGAGAGACAAGAGGAGGTCAAAACAAAGGGGGAAATAACTATAAGGGGGCATAGTAGATCCTCGCTGACCCCCTAGGTTTGATGTGGAGGTTTTAAAAGGGCCCCGCGGGGCAAAAAAAAATAATAAAAATAATAATTGAACGGCTGAATGGATTTGCACGAAACTTGGCAAAATATTAGGGACTGGTAGCCCGATGTGCCTTTGCTAGGTCTCAATATATGTGCTCCAGTGGATTTTGAGAAATTAACGTTCAAAAAAAGATATATATCTGTAACAGCGCTCCGCTTCGCGTAACGGAGGTTTGCGAAGCTGATTGGTCATTCTGTCACTGGGCTATAGTTGGGCTACATCTGGCTGATATTTGGGCTACATTTGTTTTTTTGTGTGTCTGGCGGCCATCTTTGGGCTACATTGGGCTACATTGGGCTTCATTGGGCTACATTCGGCTAATTAGCAAATAGCTCATCGCAAACTAGGAATGGTAAAGAATCGCTATTTATTCCTTAAAGTTCGCTATTTAGGAAATGCAAATAACTTTTATGATACATATGGCGGTTCATCTCTAACAAGATAAGAAGCATAGGGATAGATTTATGATGACTGGCGCATCACCAGGGATGTGTTAGTCATTCTGTGCCGCTGTTCCGTCACCTATGGTGTGCTGCATTTACAATGCGGCGCATCATGGGGCAAAAACAGCACAGATGCGTGATGTATCTGTGCCGTAAAGGTGGCGCATTGCTGGAGTTGTATCGCAAGTGTGATGAAGCTCCAGCAAGGGTCGGGGGTGCCCCTGTCGCAGGGTTTCTGTTCTCACACAGAACTGTGGACAGAGGATTGGAACCTCGGCGAATTAGGGTGTCCCAAAACTCACGTTAGTAATCAAAAACTATTTAGCAAGCTAGGTACAGTGTCACATTGGATATAACAAACTCTCAATGTTTAGACAATCCAGAATATGAACTTATAGTACCTCAGGATACGTGGAACTCATGAACAGTCGGTCGTTATATATTTCTTAGAAACCAGAACATGGAGTTAAGAAGAACACATGTGTATTTGAAATGTTTATTTACTAATGCCGTCTTCTCAGGCGTAGTACCTTAGATAATAAAAGTACACATATTATCAGTAGCAAAATTACCAGCATAGTTACTAGTACATAAAAAGTGAATGGTGATAGTATGTTAACATGCTGTAAATGAATAAGAGTTAGCAACACTTATAAGCAGCCGCGGGCCGTGGAGGGAGTTACGGTGAGGCAGGGAGGCGGGGAGGGGGAGAAGCAGGGTGGAGAATACAAGTACACATATTATCAGTAGCAAAATTACCAGCATAGTTACTAGTACATAAAAAGCGAATGGTGACAGTATGTTAACATGCTGTAAATGAATAAGAGTTAGCAACACTTATAAGCAGCCGCGGGCCGTGGAGGGAGTTACGGTGGGGCAGGGAGGCGGGGAGGGGGAGGGGCAAGGTAGAGAGGGCTCCACCCTGCTTCTCCCCCTCCCCGCCTCCCTGCCCCATCGTAACTCCCTCCACGGCCCGCGGCTGCTTATATCTCACCCTCCCTAATACACATATTATATTATTTGCTAAGAAGGTCTCTTTGTGTTGGTTTAGGGCGTGTCCATACTTTAGTGTCTTAGATTTGAAGGAATCACATCAGCATACACCAGCTCTCTCTTCATGTGAACCGCATCAACTGTTGTGTATGTGTGTTCGGCAAAGCAATATAAAACCCGCCTCATGCCCAGAATTGGCAGAAGTTGCACTTATGTTATGAGTATGAAGTCGTGGAGATCAGACCTCATAACAATTCTGTATCGTGTTGTTCTTGAAACTTTAGCACTCGCTGTACAGATATAGTTTAACAAGTAAAGCAGATAGTAGACCAATAACATATTATTCTCATGTAAACCACGATGAACTACTAGGTGGAAAGCTAAAGCAACAACTAAGTGTCGTGTGCAGAAGTTGCAAAAAAGGAAAAATGGCGTTTAAACCGGTAATGAGCCCATGCTAACTTAACACGGTGTAAAGATATCCAGGACCTAGATGACACCTCCTCATGATCCGGAAACGAACTGAATAAGATAATAGAAGTGCCATCTCATGAGAGCAGATTGCAAGTTTATATGTGGACGGTCCGCAAGGTAAAGCATTAAAAACTAGGAAAATTCAATGCTAAAGAAAAATAAAACAGCCAAGTACTTTATCGAGTCTTAAGCCAATAGGCAAGGTAAATAATAAAAACTTGACAAATAAGTCAATGAATTGTCAATGAAATGCTAGTACTCAGCATATCAAACATGAAAAAGGTCTATGACATAACTGTGTATGCAAAATAAGCTGCAACAGCCTCCAATAGGAAGTCACCGTCTTCATCCGAAAACAGTTCAGCCATCCAATTTAAAAGCGGAAAAGAACATACGTGCTCTCCCAGCACCGGATCCTCTATCACCATCAGAGGACAGCTCGGTGGGTTTTCAAGAAAGCTGTGTTCCAAGAAAGACTGTGCTGCCGCCAGTAAATTCCAGGGACCAAGTAGTCCATGCATCAATGCCACAGCCATAATCCTTTCGCCAGGACAAATCAACTCGTGAGTAATGATAGGAGTCATCAGCTGATTAAAGTCGACGTCAGGAGAAACCGGTCCGCAGAGACACAAATCAATGGCCCAATCGAAATCACAGGTCAGGCAGTGAAATACAGGCTGGACACAGGTGAAGTAGGAGAACCGAAAAGATAATCCATATGCCGTGCTTAATATCGCCAACGGCATTGTGCCATAATATTCTAGCATGCGATTGCGGAACAGTGTCAGCAGCTGCAGGGTCGGAGGTTGCATAGGAGGGACATCCATATTTAAAAATGTAAAAAAGCACAAGAGCGTCCGCTGGTAATGCAAGTAAAAATGCAATCCACGAACCAGAGTGGAGAAAATGGAATGAAAGGGAGCAGGGATGACTCCAAAGATTTTCTCAAATGAAGTCACGAGACCACTGGTAACAACTTTAAAAAAGTGTGCCAGGGATTTTGTGGAGGATGCGTTAAAGATAGTCGGAAACATGTTGCTGAAATTGAAAGGCAAACCTGTGTACGGGTGTTCGCTATGTGAAGTACGAAAGTTTCACGGGCCGAACTCAAGGCCACCTCTCTCTGAGACAAAAGAGCTCTTATTCTTGTCATGCCGTTGAAACGTGTCCCAAGGTTGGTATTTGTGGCCAGATTGAAAACTCCCTATGTTCATGTGTGGGAGGAAATAGAACATTTCTGCAGCAAATAACCCGTTCACTTACTGTTACGATAAAAGGAATACTTTTTAATTAACTCAGAACAATCTTCATTATTGAGCATCAAATAACTACCATTTTCCAACAACTTGAACGTGGGGATGATAGCAGGAACTGGCGTGCCTTGCAACACGCAAGCCATATTTGGTCGGTGTTTGTTGCATGAATCGTGTAACTGTATGTGCCTACACATTAGTGAATGATCTGGCGTCTCAGTGCATTCCTCTCCATTCAGATAAACTTCTTGATCATCTTTGAAACATCTGTATGTGTATGGAAGCGACCAGACCTCATGAACAAAAGCACTACCTAAAGGTTCATAAAGACCTATTGGTATATATTTCATACAATTTGAAAACTTATATAAAGCAAAAGGCAGCGTTATTAAACCGTGGATAAGGCATGTTGCCAAAAAACCCGCAATCCTCTGCTGATGATGTCACTGAGCATGTCATGAATGATGTAATATGTGACATCATCAGTAGTGGATTATGGGTAATAGTATCTCTAGTTTACTCCCCTATAGCTGTCTTTCTTTTAACATAAGTGTGTGTTTCCTTCCCTTATACTTACTGTTTTTGGTTCGCTTCCAGTTCGCGTACCAGCGAGCGAACTAGGAAGCGAACTAAGAGAAATAGAGGTTGGCACAGTTCCAAATATTGTACCAATTTTTTAATAACGGGGAGGTAGTTCTGAAAAGAACTTTTTTTTTTATTTTTCTGAACATTTTTTTACTGTTTTTGAATTTTTCGGAACAGTTTTATATTTTTTGGGGTTTTTCTTGGAGGGGGCAATGAAAACGATTCATTGTAAAGGGCTCAACAGGAGCAACAAAACAAAAAAAAGAAGTATTTATTATTTTGGGCGTTTCGGACAAACTTGCATATGATAGTCAATAGCTCTGTTGATCAGAGTGATGCTTCTTTCTCCGTAGGAAATGAATCCATCGCAAAATACGCAGGTGTGTTTTACTTCACCAAATCTCATTTGTATATTTGGCACCATCTCCCTGCCCTCTGGTCCCGTTACTTCCGGTACAACAGATCTTCTGGCCATAATAGGGAGATTATCTAGGTCGTTCCGAAACTGTGCAGCACTGTAGTTGTTAGGATGCCACCTAGTCATATGGCGATGCATTGTGTAGTTTCCGAAACTGTATTTTTTGTCGGTCCCTCTGGACAGTCTATCTTGACATATAAGGCAAGTTACGTATCTTGCATTTACTTTTTTCTGACCTTTGGGAATTTTAAAAAATTGCCAAATGAAGTTTTCTTTCCGGTGAGACGTCTTGGGCTGCTCAGGCAAAAACTGCCTCTCTTCGTGCTCGTCCTCCTGTTCCTCTTCTTCTTCTTCTTGTTGAATTACAACTTGAGCAGGTGGTCCACTCTTCCTTGGATGTGGTGGAGGTGGTGGGGAAGCACCAGCTGAAGCTACTAAAGAAGCCATTGCTCAGTGATCACAAAGGGTCTTTCTCTCACAATGATGAAAGTCAGAGTGAGGAAAGAAGGAGGGATTTTCATCATTTGGGAAAAACAAGAGTTCTCAACCAATCAAAAGTGTTCATTTTAGATTATATGACCTAGTCTTACATCATTAGGAAACCAAAAGTGAAATGAACCAATGAAAAGTGTTATTACCAAGTCACATGACTTGCTGTGTTTACGTTAAGCGCTTTGCAGGGCCTCCCGGTTTGCTTCCAGAAACCTGCGCTTTGGCACTCGCTTCGCGTACCAGTTTGCTAACGTAGCACGTCATATGACGTATCAAGCGACAACGTGGAACGTCATGCGGACGGGAGGCGTCACGATGTTGTTTTCTAACGCGGCACTTGCGGTAAAGAAACGTTTACCGGCTCGCGGTCTATTTCGCGGCATCAAGGTCAGCTAACGGGAAGCTTCCCGATTCGCGAAGCGGGAACGAAGAAAAAAAAATATTTTAAAAAAAAATTATTCATAAACATATAAAATATATTTTTGGATTTAAAGAAGAATACATTTTACAGCTACAGATATTAGCTGTTAAAAAACCAATGAAATTCACAGAAAAAACCATAGGTTATAGACCATATATAGTTAGGAATTAGCATTTACAAAACCTTGAAAATTCACTGAAAAAACCATAGGTTATAGACCATATATAGTTAGGAAATAGCATTTAGAAAACCTTATTTTACTCACACAAAACCATTGAAATTCCATATATAGTTAGTTGCACTAACTATATATCGCGCACCTGCAATCCACTGCTGATGATGTCACATATTACATCATTCATGACATGGTCAGTGACATCACTGATGACATCACTGATGACATCTCAAATGACATCACTGATGACATCACTGATGACAACATCCAGTGACTGTATGCTTCTGTAAAGTTAAAATATGTCTTACATATTGAAGAATGAGTGGATGTATAAGTGTCTGGATGAAGGATTTAGTAGGTGCATGACTGACTGTATAAGTGAGTGATTAAATGTGTCTCACTGAGTGCATGGGTTAGTGACTAAACTGTTTTAAATTGTGCATCATTGTGTCTGTTGTTTTGTAATCTGATGCATGTGTTGATCATTAGCTATATGACTAACTATATGGGTTATTGATTAGTTGCCCAAGTATTTGTATGGGAGACTGAGTGTGTGTGTGGGTGTCTGGGAGGTGTATGACTCTGTGCATAGATGTGTGAGCAGTTGATTCACTAGATGTATGGGTTCAAAAGTGCATGTGGAAACATCTGTATGGGCGGTTGACTGTGTGCATGAGTGTATTGGTGAGTGAATGGATATCTCAGTGCTACATGTCAAAGTAAGTACATACGTAAAACACAGTACATGTGATAGTTGACATATATAAATAACTGTGCATAAGAGCCAGTGAATGTGTGAGTGGCTGTATGGATTATTGTGAACTTGTATCAGGGATTGTATAACAGAGTAAATATGTGTTATTATATGTTCCAATAAGTAAGGTGTGTATAACTATATAGTTGAGGAAATCGAGGTGTGATTGATTCTTTGCAAGACTGACTAGGTGTGTGAGTAACTCCATGGATGAGTGACAGTCTGTGAGTGTCTGTTTACACTGAGTGTATCTACGGTTATATTAGAGTCTGAAGAGGTTCATTGTATCATCACATGAATGATGTCATCAGTGATGTGATCAGTAATGTCAAATGAGATGTCATCAGTGATGTCATCAGTGATGTCATTTGAGATGTCATCAGTGATGTCATCAGTGATGTCACTGACCATGTCATGAATGATGTAATATGTGACATCATCAGCAGTGGATTGCAGGTGCGCGATATATAGTTAGTGCAACTAACTATATATGGAATTTCAATGGTTTTGTGTGAGTAAAATAAGGTTTTCTAAATGCTATTTCCTAACTATATATGGTCTATAACCTATGGTTTTTTCAGTGAATATATATATATATATATATATATATATAGTCAAGGGACCTATGTACTTTGACAATAGTGGTAGTGGCAAAGTCATGTGTGTAGTGCATAAACAGCCTTGTCAGTCTGCAATTGCTGCTGAAAGTCATGTTTTCACGTTGTCACTCATAGAGTGGCACAACTGTTGTTGCAGCTCTTATGTGAACAGCTAGCCTTACATGCCCTGGGTACTGGGCACCATATACTCTGGGCTTATAAGTAAGTCAACACATGCCAATTGGGACACCCAAATAAACATAGCATCTTGTAAGGGAAAGAACACTGTCGCTAAGGTCTGGAAAGTAGGCCTTGGTGCACTCTCAACGTCGAAAGCCAGCAAATAGTAACCCTACATGGGGAACAAAGTGGGGGAAACCAGCACAAATGCAAGTTTCCTTACAGTTGGTCATTAATTTTTAACTCTCCCTCCAGGGGCAAATGGTGTTAGTTCAGGCCTGAAACTTCCTCTTGGTGTGAGTGGTGTTAATGTCAATTACAATGCTGTGGGGGGTGTGACTTCAACATAAAGATCTGTACAGATGCTCCAGCTATTCTAATGACTTGTGCTCATTTTCAGTAGGATAAATACATTTACCAAAGCTGGTTTATAGCCAGGAATAAATATTGTGATTTACAATAAACTCTTGAGAATTCTGAAAATAGTTGATGCAACCCTTCTATACATAGGACTATCAGTCATTGGGAAGCTCAAGCATGTTACAATTTCTATTTTTGGGGGCCTGTTTTTAGGTGTGTCTTTACATGTAAAAGCAAACAATTTAGTTACTCAAACTGAAATTATCCAATGGGGAGAGTGTGCTGGTCATTTGCTGGGGTGAGAAGGAGTATAATTTGAATGACATGTCAACAGACCAATGGTGAAAGAATGTTGCTTGGTAGCCCCTATATATGTATGTATTTTAGGTATAGTATTTGTTTGGAAAACAAAAGGCTGGCAATCCAATAAAGCTGTTATAGGCCAAACCTAATAAAATGCTAAACTACAAAAAATAGACAACAGAAAGGCAAGCCGTCTCCATCTACTTTCCCAAGACCTGGAACTGTGTTGTGTAAAATCAGAACTGCCTTAACTCTCTTGCAGTTCAGTAAGGACCAGGTAATTCACCTCTTCAAAGCAAATGACATTTGGTAGCATTAGAAATCACCACCCACATACATGCTGCCTTTGTGTAAATGATTCCTACCATGTCCCATATATCTATAACATACATGCTATTGCCCAAGAATGCCTTTTTGTGCTGCATACTTCTGTCATCCAACCCAACTCAACAACCAAGGCACCTTACCGTGGTCCTTAGTAACATGACATCCGCGTCTTTCAAGGTGGACGGCGTACAGTGCGCCCACACCTCCCACTCCGGCTTCCAATAGAACAGAAAGGGAAGGAGGCCAAGGGACAGGATGTGACCAATGATGCACAACACCCTTCGGCAAGGGTGTGTCTTGTATCCAAACATTTCCTGCAAAGTAAAAGCATAAACATGGAGCGTTAAAGAAACTGGCAATGAGGCACCTTCTTCCAATTCATAGAAATTGAATATAATGAACATTTTTGATCTCTGTGCAGTTCCACATTTCTTGGCATGGCCAATACTTGCAGCAGTGCACTTTTCACCCTCAGTTATTGAACTGTGCAACATTATCAAGTAGTTTCTTAACACCTGCATATTTTGATCCACATAAAGAGGACATAAGTAGCTTTTTTAGCTGAAGTGCAACCTTCCCATTAACAATTCATGAATTTAACAAATGTGTTGTTTCATAGGCTGAAATGTGGCAAATTAACCCGCTGAAAATTCTGAGTTCTGAACTAGAGTTTATTTCCCCAGATTCTGCTGACTGTACTAGAATATGAAAGACATAACTGTGTTTTAGGGAAAGCTCGAGAGAAACAACAGAAGACATCCGTGTAACTATTGTCAACCAGTGGGGTCAATGATTTTTTGACAGCAGAAGAAGGATAGGATCAACATATTTGAATTGGGTGCCCGATGCAAAAATCAGTGTAATAATGAAACATGTCAGACAGTGACCAGCCAGAACATATCTGCTGTGTTCTTATCCAATTATTTATTGAAGGGCAGAGAGAAGAATCAGAAGTGTTTGGCAATCAACAATGTAGACAAACTTCTGTGTGTGAAGTGGTGATTGATGGCTGCAGCAGTGGTGTACACAACTAGTTTTTTTCTTATCCCTTGTACTGCTCATATTTGCCACTAAAGTAGACAGAGGCCCTCTAACTCCCGGCCAGCGCAGATGCCCCACTAATGTGGCTTGCTTCCCTCTCACCGTGTAAGCAGAACCCTGAATTTCAATACCCTGTATTCCTCATTGCTCGAGTCCTTGATCCGCGATGGAGCGCAAGTCAGATACACCAACCATATTCATCATAGTCAGAGAGTTTACGTTTTCAATTAGTCCTTTATGTCAAAATCCACCAAAGGAGTACATTTCCGAAGCCCACAGGACCTCAAGAAAGGTACTTATAGTCTCACTTGTGTCAGACAGAGACAGCAGCAAGGCCCAGTCGAGGGCCACCTGCTACTGGTCAGCTGGGCAGTTGCAGGAAATGCCTCTGGTAGCTTTTTGTGTTCCTGTAGCTTGAACAGGAGGCCAGCCGTATGGCTCCACTTCTTTGTGTTGGATAAAGAGGGAGTAGGTCCAGAACGTTTTTGTTCTCCTTCATGTCCAGGAAGTGTTTTCCGAAGTGGGTGCCTGAAGATGCCACATTTATTCCTGACAAAAGCTAGCAGGTGGGAATGACTCCTGGCCCAACAATGGAGTAACAGTTCCCATTTGGGTCATTTTTCCATAAGGTGACAGTCTTCGGCCACTCTAAACTTGGGCTCTGAGGCTTAGGGATGTGTATGAGGAGAATACTACGGTACTCCTAGAGTCTTTCTACATCCAATACTAAAATCCAAATTGAAGCATCCACTGTACCCACAATAAACCTGGTAGCAGAAGTCTGGTAGGATAAAAGCAGGGTTCACCAGCAATCGGACAGTGGATACAGAAGAATTGTCTTGGTATCCTGTTCTCTTCCTTTTATTTGCACCCTAAGTGTTATATGTAAAACCGGCAAACTGGTAGAGCAGGATTTAACACTCCAGCAGAATTGAACAAAGTGTCAAAAAGGATGCCCACAGCCCCACCCTACATATTCTGTGAGGTTCAGATGAGTCATCTCTTCCCAATTAGATCAGCCTATTGTCTGCTCCTGGGAAGAATTACAAACCTTTTTTCACACCTATTCAAATGCTTATCACTGGCTGGGAGAAGCTGCAGAGAAAATACAAGTTAGCCTTGAGAAATTTAAGGCAGGGAAAAGTTAATGTTCTAAAAGCTACTTTTCCTAACTATTTATTAAAAATCTGACTTCACCATTTAATTATGCTTTGATATCTATTAAACACTGTCTTTCATTATTTTTCTAGCTAGTCCCATTCCTGAGCTACAGTATTAGAATTTTAATTTGTACTCTGGTTCTCTTCATAGTACACCTAGGACGGCCACAGTGAAAAATAACTTGTAGGTGCTACTCACTGTAAGGACATGTTAATATTACAATTCTATATGTCCTACTTTTAAATTCCATGCACACTGCCTTGTGGGCTACAAGGAATACATACGGGTGATTTTGTATTAATGAAAAAGGTATTTTTTACCTTTCAAAAGAGTTTATTTTGACTGGTCAAATTGCATTTTTTAAACTGCGACAGTCAGGCTACACAAGCTAGGGCTGAAGCCATGCAAGCACTACTACTTTAGTGGACGGCACAATAGTTGCTTAAGAGAAATTGTTTATTGGTGGATGCTTGTGAGAAATTGTTGGTTTAGGAAGGTGTGAGCCCTTCTCAATCAACAGTCACAATTCCTGTCAGGGCGAACAACCGAGTCACTCACTTAACCTGCCCTCAATCCTCTAGTAGTGTGACGTAAAAGCAGCCAGGCTTAACTTAGAAGCAACGTGCAAAGTATTTATGTAGCAACCAAACAGCAAAACATAGGTAACAAGGGTACTCCCTACGGTGATTTCAGGTCTAGAGGAGGGAGTGACTATCGAACAACAATGAAAGGGGGGAACCTCTATTCTGACCTATCTATCTTTGCATAATAGCATTTAAGTCTGTTCACAATTTTCATACAGGATGCAGCAGGGTACATAGAATCTTTCACTTAGACATAGTATTAGTTATTTTCATTTATTCAACTTTATATCAAATTATTTTTTCATTTTTTTGGTGATTATATTGTCAAAATTGTGATGCAATGACATGATAACACTTGTACGTCTATTTAAAATACAGGGCTTAGACGTTGCTAAAACAGGAACCCCTAAACAATCTGTATACAATTACTGTCGCTCAAACCATCATTCATACACACTCAGACTATCATATCTAATGTACTAACAATACAGAAAACAATAAAACAATACACAGTGAAACAATAGTGTCCTATATTGGACTCCTCAGAATATAGGGGCATATTACCAACGTTAAGCGATATTTATCGCTAACGATGCTTAGCAACACATTTTTTAACGCTAAGCATCGTCAGAAATTATCGCAGATAAACCTTGCTATTATCAAGGTTTATCGCAAATGCGAAAAAAAAACGGCCGCAATGCATGAATATCGCTGAAAAGTCAGCGATATTCATACATTACCGAGCTAATGCTCTTAGCCATGTTATCCACCTCCCATTGGATAACATGGCTAAGAACTGCTCAGGGCAGGTGTTAGTTTTTGGAGATATTCGCGTTTAGCGCGAATATCTCCAAAAGTTGGTAATAGGAGATAGCGATGTTAGAGACTGTTTCCAGTCGCTACCATCTTGGCACGCCCACTTTGCATGTCATTAGTGATAAATATCACTGACATGCAAAGTGGGGCCCAAGATGGTCGCTATCTCCTACTAGCTGTCGCTAACTGGTGTTAGCGACAGCTAGGTAATAGGGAGATCATTTTATCTCCGCTTTCTTGGCTTTTAAAGCCAAAAAAGCGGAGATAAACCCCCTTGATAATATGCCCCATAGTCTTTTGTAATCCTTTCTTTTCTTTCTTCGAGGTTTTATTCTATTTTGTATGAGGGTCTACAGTGCATACGGCCTACGTACGTTTCGGTGGTATCATTTCTTTAATTCACCTTCCTCAGGGCCAACATGTAACTGGACAACGAACATATACATGCATTCTATTAAAACAATTATTTTAATAGAAAGAAAAGAAAGGATTACAAAAGACTACTAACTTAGAGGCAATGTGCAAAGTATTTATGTAGCAACCAAACAGCAATAAGCACAACTCAAGAAAAAACCCACACCAATTTAGAACAATAGAGTAAATTTTAATAAGTTATTTAAGAAGAAGAGAAAAATCCAGCTGATAGAACGGGAGATAAGCAATTAAAAAAATTAAGTTAAAAATAGTGCTAGGGAGCACAAAGTGCTTAATGTAGTAATTAGTCACACCAGACTGTGATACAAGTTTAGGTCGACCATGATGGAACACGGGCCAGATAGAGGGACCAAGCGAGGTCCAGGGTTGGTGATGCGTCAGGCAGTGGTGGTTGCAACATTGCAGAGCTGCAATGCAAGATCCTACAATGGAGATGGGACACGCAGTGCTGGGTTCAATGAGCTGTGGGTCTGGGATTCGAGGTCCTGCTTAGGAAATGTGCCACGTAATGGTGGTTCCAATGATGTGAGGGTCTGCGCTGTAGGGTTCTGCATTGTAGATGTGTCAAACAGAAGTGGAATAGCTGTTCTGTTTCTGCCTTGCGATGGTGTTCCGGCATGGAGTTCCACAGGGATGCAGTTCGCACTGAGAAGGCTCAACTCCTGATCCTGGCTTTGGCAAAACAGGGAATCCTAAGAAGTTGCTGTTAATTGGATCTCAGGGCCCTGGACTGCTGATATTTCTGGAGTCTTTGCCTCAAGTACACAGGGCCCTTATCCCTGGATGCTCTGTAGGCGGTGGTCAATGCCTTAAACTCTATCCTCCTTTTGACTGGCAGCCAGTGCAGGCTCCGCAAGTGGGGTTGAGATGTGATGACGCAGCAGAACATTTCTAATGAGTCTGGCCGCAGCATTCAGGATAACCTGGAGCCTGTGGGTCAGATAAACTGGAAGACTCAGGTACAGGCTATTAGCGTAATCCAGCTTTGACGTAAGCATTGCGCGGACCACAGACTTCCTGCCGTCCATAGGAAGGAGGTGCAGGAATCTCTGCAAGGTTTTTAATTTCTAGAAGCAGGCCGAGGAGACTTGGCCGATCTGGGCTTTACAAGAGAGGAGGGTCTCAAATGTAAGCCCTAGGTTCCTGGCAGAATCCACTTGGACAGGGCGGGGTTTAACTCTGGAGGCCACCAGAGATTGGAGGTCGGAGGAGAGGGTTGATAAAAAAATAACACCTCCGTTTTATCGGCATTTAATTTCAGGCAACAATCCGTCATCCACGTCGAGATGTTAGTCAGACAGTTCTAAAAGGTGTTAAATGCTACCACTGAGTGCTCTTTAAAAGAGAACACTAGTTGAGTGTCATCAGCATAGGAATTCATTTTCACTCCCCATAGCTCGCCTAAAGAAGCAAGCAGTACAGATAAACATTAAACAACGTGGGGCTCAAAGCGGAGCCCTGTGGAACCCCACACAGAAGGGGTTTGGGTGAGAAGATGTGGGGACGAAGCAGTACTTGCTGCGACTGGCCCCCTAGAAACGAGCGAAACGAGGCCAGTGTGGTACCCAGGAGCTCAAGTCTGTCCAGTAGGATATGGTGTGACACCGTATCAAACGCTGCAGATAAATCCAATAGCACAAGCATTGCGGAATTACCCTGGTCTAAGGCTTCACGTATGGATTCCGCTGCTTCCAAAAGGGCTGTCTCAGTGCTTTAACCAGATCTAAATCCGGATTGGGTGTCGTGAAAACAGTTGTTGGACTCGAGGAAGACAGATTATTGCTTCTGGACTTCCTTCTCAAGGATTTTGGCCGGAACAAGCAGGAGAGAAATGGGCCTAAAATTATTGAGATCCACTGAATCAGCGTCCGCTATTTTCAGAATTGGCAAGACAGGCCGCTTTCCAGGAGAAAGGGTAGATGCCCTTTCTCAAGGAGGAGTTCCAGATGGGATTGAGTCACTGATTGAGCCACTCGGCCATCAGTTAAAGGCAAGGATCACCTGGCGAACCTGATTTACATTTGCTCAGTTCCAACTTTGAGGCTTCTGGGCTAAACGCACTGAACTCGGACCAGATTCTGGGCTTGTCCAGAATCGAGATTGGCGTAGTTGGTGATCCATCTGAGGAAAAAGAGGAATAAATAGCTTGAACTTTCTCCTGAAAAAAAGTAGATATTAAGTCCTCAGAAAGAGTAACCATGGGAACGATATTGCTATCCAAAGCCAACGGTTTAATGAAGTCTTGAACAATCTTAAAGACTTCTTTCACTGAGCTGTCCGAGGACTTTATTTGATTGGTTAAATAGTCTCTAATGGAAGTGAATTTTAACCCATGAAATATTTTTAAAGCTGTTCTGTAGGCACACTTCGCCTCTGAGTTGTAGGATTTTTGCAAAGCATGCTCCAGATTCTTACAAAGACTTTTCCCCGTCCTGGAGATCAAAGGTGAACCAGGGGGCAGAGGGTTTCTTCCTGGCTGATTTCATAGTTGTTAACGGGGTTTATGTGGTCCAGGGCAGATGTGACCCAACCGTTGAAGGAGCAGACATCCCTACTAGGGTCACCCAACCGCTCAAAGGGGGCCAGCTGTAGTGTGGGACCTAAAGACTCAATGGAGACCTTGCTCCAGTCTAACCTTTTTCATGTTTGGGGGAAGCACTATAGTGCAATAGGGTGCCAGTCCAGCTGAACGGAACTAAGCAGTGGTCCGACCAGGTGAGAGGTAGAAGAGTCTCCACATTCAAGGTGTGATCCCTCAAGAAAATGAGATCCAACATATGGCCAGCCTTGTAATTGGGTGCACACACCTTTTGAGCCTGGTTAACGCCCTCGAGGGTGTCTGCCAGCTGAGTGGTGAGGGGCAGTTGCTATTGTCCCTGTGGACATTAAAGTCTCCGAGGACTGTAAAATTAACATGCCACAAAGATAGGTCTGCAATGGTACCACTTAGCTCAGGCAGGTGGCAGGCGGGTGTATCCGGAGTAAGCATGGGCAAATTTTGCGAATTCGCGATTCGCGAATTTGCGGATTTGCGCATTCGCGATCCGCAAAATTCGCGAATTTGTGCGAATTTGCGGATTTTTATATTTGTGCGTGTTCGCGGGGTGCTTTGCGTGTTCGCGGGGCGTTTTGGCATGTTCGCGGGGCGCTTTGCGTGTTCGCGGTTTTTTTTTGGGGCGAGACCGTGATGCGCCCTGTGGTTCATCACTGCCACCCTCTCGTTTTTTATGCCCTTCTGCCCTCTGTACCACTCGTGTTTGTACCCTTTTGCCCTCTGCCCCACTCGTTTTTGTGGTCTTCTGCCCTCTGCCCCAATCGTTTCTGCCCTCTGTCCCACTCGTTTTTGTGCTCTTCTGCCCTCTGCCCAACTCGTTTTTGTGGTCTTCTGCCCTCTGCCCCACTCGTTTCTGCCCTCTGTCCCACTCGTTTTTGTGCTCTTCTGCCCTCTGCCCAACTCGTTTTGTGCTCTTCTGCCCTCTGCCCAACTCGTTTTTGTGGTCTTCTGCCCTCTGCCCCACTCGTTTCTGCCCTCTGCCCAACTCGTTTTTGTGGTCTTCTTCCCTCTGCCCCACTCAGGGGGGGGGGGGATCTTCTGTGCGAGTTCAAGTGCCTCTTTTGTGTATAAAAGGTCAGAGACCGATCAGAACAGCAGATGAAGAGAAAGAAGCTCCTGGTCACAGGAACAGCACGGGGATTGCGTCGTGAAAGTCAAGGATACAAAGGCCTCTATCCAGCATCACAGCTGATTTTCGACGGTAGATTTGGGAAGAACGCACACCTGCCCAGCCTCGACCACGCTCACGATTGTTTTTGGGCTGATGAATGCGTCACTGAATTGAGCTTCAACTAGTTCCAGCGACTATGTGTGTGTTACTATGCAATCGCGCCCAAGGGCGCAGGGGTCCCTTGAGTGAGCTGTCCATCATAGTGGGTAAATGGCGGGAAGACTGTGCACACCGCGAGTGTGTGGGCGGGGCTTCCATGCGAGTTCACATGCCTCTTGTGTGTATAAAAGGTCAGAGAAAGATCAGAGCAGCAGATGAAGAGAAAGAAGCTCCTGGTCACAGGAACAGCACGGGTATTGCGCTCGTGAAAGTCAAGGATGCAAAGGCCTCTATCCAGCATCACAGCTGATTTCCAACGGTAGATTTGGGAAGGAAGCACACCTGCCCAGCCTCCTCAACGCTCACGATTGTTTTTGGGCTGATGAATGCGTCACTGAATTGAGCTTCAACTAGTTCCAGCGACTATGTGTGTGTTACTATGCAATCGCGTCCAAGGGCGCAGGGGTCCCTTGAGTGAGCTGTCCATCATAGTGGGTAAATGGCGGGAAGACTGTGCACACCGCGAGTGTGTGGGTGGGGCTTCCATGCGAGTTCACATGCCTCTTGTGTGTATAAAAGGTCAAATAAAGATCAGAGCAGCAGATGAAGAGAAAGAAGATTCTGGTCACAGGAACAGCACGGGGATTGCGCTCGTGAAAGTCAAGGATCCAAAGGCCTCTATCCAGCATCACAGCTGATTTCCGACGGTAGATTTGGGAAGGAAGCACACCTGCCCAGCCTCCTCAACGCTCACAATTGTTTTTGGGCTGATGAATGCGTCACTGAATTGAGCTTCAACTAGTTCCAGCGACCATGTGCGTGTTACTATGCAATCGCACCGATGTGCGCAGGGGTCCCTTGAGTGAGCTGTCCATCATCCTGTAACTATTTTAGGATGGCGCCAGCAAGCTGCCAGCGCCATCCTAAAATAGTTACTAAATTAGCTTAATCAGGAATAAGCATGAGCGCAAAATCCGCTCCGATCGCGGATTTTGCGGATTTTCGGTGAATCCGCGATCCGCGAACTCTCGCGGATTTACCGAAAATCCGCAATCCGCGATCGGAGCGGATTTTGCGGTCAAAAGTTCAAGCCTAATGCATTTACGATGGCGCCGGCAAGCTGCCAGCGCCATCCTGCAATAGTTACTTAATTAGCTTCAACAGGAAGCTCTAATAGATAAGATACAGCAGGGGCTCGAGCGCCTGCTTTATTTTAACAGTTGGAGCTTCCTGTTGAAGCTAATTAAGTAACTATTGCAGGATGGCGCTGGCAGCTTGCCGGCGCCATCGTAAATTATTTCAACGGTGGTGTCTTTACTCTTCTTGAATAAATATGAAGGGCAGGGTTCATTCGGGCACGACGGTCCTGGCACAAAAAAATAAACCTCAACAGGAAACACTTGCAGATATCAATAAAGCATGTGCCCTAGTTGAAGCTTAAATTCAGTGACTCATTCATCAGCCCAAAAATTAATCTGCTGCTCTGATCGGTCTCTGCCCTTTTATACACACAAGAGGCATGCTCGCATGGACGCCCCGTCCGTTTGGCCCCGCCCACACACTCGAGGTGTGCACCGTCTTCCCGCCATTTACCCACTATGATGGACATTTCACTCAAGGGACCCCTGCGCACTTCGGCGCGATTGCATAGTAACACACACTTGGTCGCTGGAACTAGTTGAAGCGCAAATGCAGTGACTCATTCATCAGCCCAAAAAAAATCGTGAGCGTTGGGAGGCTGGGCAGATGTGCCTTCTTCCCAAATATACCATCGATAATCCGCTGTGATGCTGCTCTGATCGGTCTCTGACCTTTTAGACACACAAGAGGCATGTGCGCTCGCGTGGAAGCCCCGTCCGTTTGGCCCCGCCCACACACTCGATGAAGCCCCGCCCCCAAATCCGCAAATCCGCTAAATCCGCGGATTTTGCGGATCCACGATCCGTGGATCCGCTTAATCCGCGAATCGTGGATCCGCAAAATCCGCCCATGCTTAATCAGGAAGCACTAATAGATAAAATAAAGCAGGTGCTCGAGCACCTGCTTTATTTTATCTATTAGTGCTTCCTGTTGAAGCTAACTTAGTAACTATTTTAGGATGGAGCTGGCAGCTTGCCGGCGCCATCCTAAAATAGTTACAACAACTTCAAGCATGAAGGCTTGAACTTTTGCCCCCCGGATCCGCCGCTCGCGGGTTTGCGGATTTTCTGTAAATTCGTGGGAGTTCGCGGATTGCGAATTTACCGAAAATCCGCAAAATCCGCGAGCGGAACAGATTTTGTGCTCATGCTTAATCCGGAGGACCATAGACCAGCAATCCTGCAAAGGAAGATGCAGGGGAGGTTTTAATACAAAAAGACAATGCCTCAATCAACCCTGCACAATCAATTCTCTTATATGACAACATTTCCCAATCCTCTCTAAGAATCACCGCAAGTCCGCCCCCAACTTTAGTGCCACTGCGATTGGCAGTAGCAATCTGGAAACCTGCAGGTATCGCCATCAGGATATCAGGATTGGAACTTTCTTTAAACCACGTTTCTGTTAAAAACATGATGTCCCAAGCATTGGTCTCCTATGCCAACCAGACATCATTCGCGTGTTTCGATAGCAATCTACAGTTTATCAGCCAAGCCTTGAGTTTGAAGCTAGTGGCCTTTTGGAATACTGATGGTGCTTTTGGGGGTGCAGGCAATTTTCCACACCGCAAGCTTTCTTAGAGAGAAAGTGCAAAGATTGCAGTCTGGCTCCTGACCAAGTCAGTCCTGGAGATTCGAGATGTCGACATGGTGGATGCTGGGAGGCCCTGACAGGCTGATATATTCATAGCAAAAGCTGCTCTCTAGTCCAGACTACTATGGCGGGGGAAGAAAATGGTGCAGCATGGCTGGCGCTTGCCGCAATCTGGATATTGACGGGAACAGAGTCTGCTAAGGCTCTGTGATCTGCAAGTGTGAAACTGACAGCTCTGTTCCCCTATCCTTGCACGTCCATTCCCCTTTTGTCTCACTGTCTCACTGTCTGGGAGTAATGCACAAAACCCAAATACCAGCTACACCTAGTCATGTGACCTAGAAACAGACTGAAGGCACCAAATGGGACAGGAAAATGCCAAATTTCAAAAAGTGGAATTTTCAAAATTGGGAATTAAAATTCAACTTCATCATTTAAAACAAAATTAAATTACAATACCTCAGATACCAAAAACAAGCCTGTCTGCGCCTGTCCACGTCTGGCCGCGTCCAGTACAATAGACCCTGGTCCTTGGACCTTCCACCATTACAACATCATCACCCTCCTCGCCCTTAACACCAGACACCACTCAGCCTGCCACCTCGCGTCACCGAAGGACACCCAAAGACCTTTCTCCTGCTGAAACTGCAGCTGCACCCTCACCCACCTCCGCACTCTAGGCCCTTCCGCCGTCCAGCCAACCAACAGTGCACCTGGCTCAGCTGCATCATCCTCAACATGTTCTCCCTCCACAATCACTCCATGGAATCTGGGACCTTGTCGACTCCGTGTCTACCGCCATCGCCTTCCTAATGGAAACCTGGATAAACCCTAGCTCCACTCCTGACATCGCCTCCTCCATCCCCGACTGCTACAAGATCACCCACAAGGAACGCACCATCTGACCAGGAGGAGGCATCGCCATCGTCCACAAAAACACCCTCCGCCTGACCACCCACTCGGACGACCCAATGACAACCATGGAAAACCTCCATTTCCAGATCCAGACTAACCCCAACACAACTCTATGCAGCACTCTCATCTACAGACCTCCTGGCCCCCACCCACTCTTCAACGATGCCATTGGCAACTTCAATGCGCCCCAGGCTCTCGCATCCACTCATTACATGCTTCTCTGCAACCTTAACTATCACCTGGACAACCCCAATGACAAGAACTACGCGTCCCTTCTGGAGAACCTTGCCAACATAGGACTCAAACAGCTAGTCACCTCTCCAACGCACGCAGCAGGACACATGCTCGACCTCATCTTCTCTGCCAGTGAGAACATCACCTACAGCCACACCACTGAACTCCTCTGGACCGACCAACACTACATGCACTTCACCTTCCCCAAACTCACTGTGCACCACCGCCCTCACCACCCACCTACCATAGCTGGAACAAGGTCACTGAAGAACATCTCAATACCTCCCTCAGCACCACCAAACTGCCGACATCCGCCAACGCTAACACCTCAGCACACAAGCTCCACCAATGGATATCCAACTTCTCCAACACTCTGGGACTCCTCAAGAGGGCATCGGCAAGCAACACTCCAAAAAAGCCAGCTGAGTTACTCCCGCCCTCCACAAGTCCAGACGCACCTGTAGACAACTCAAGAAGAGATGAAAGAAGAATTAAACCCTGGATACACACGTAACCTTCAAAGCCGAAGTCACCGCACACCATCTCCTCCTCAAAACCACATAGAAAACGGCCCTTCAAGACAGTACCAACACTAACGCACACAACAGAAAAGAACTCTTCGCCATCATCAAGGAGTTTGCCAGGCCCAACAGCGAGACCACAGATGTTCCTTCCTCTTAAGACCCCTGCAACAAACTCAGCACCTTCTTCCACCACAAGATCAGGCATATCTATGAGAGCTTCAACACCAAAGACTCTCCCACCGCGCCTGACACTACCGCACGCGACCACACCACACCCCAACAGATACTGCTCAACTGGACCCCGCTCACCACAGAAAACACACATAAGATCATGAAGAGCACCCACTCCAGAGCCCCCTTGGACCCATTCCCACACCACATCTTCCATAGAGCAGCCAGCTCCATTGCCCCCGAGCTTCGCAGCGCTGCTCCATCGAGACCGCCACCTTCCCCAATGACTGGAAACACACAGAGATCAACCCCCTGCCTAAGAAACCATCCGCCGACCCGACAGACCTCAAGAACTTCAGACCCATCTCCCTGCTCCCCTTCCCATTCAAGGTCATCCGAGTTCATCAAAGCGAACCATGTCCTGGATACCTCCCAATTCAGCTTCAGAAGCAACCACAGCACCAAGACTGCGCTCCTCGCTGCCACCGACGACATCTGTTCCCTCCTGGACCGGGGCGAACCCGCAGTCCTCATCCTACTGGACTGCTCTGCTGCCTTCAAGACCATCTCCCACCGCACCCGAATCATGAGACTTCAGAATGCCGGCATCTGCGACAAGGCCCTGGACTCGATCCATTCCTTCCTCACTGGTCAAACACAGGGAGTCAGATTTCCTCTGTTTCTCTTAGAACCTACAGAGATAATCTGTGGAGTGCCCCAGAGCTGCTCCCTGAGCCCCACCCTCTTCAATGTCTACATGGCTCCACTCACAGCCATCGTCAGGAACCACTGACTCAACATCGTCTCCTATGCCGATGACACCCAACTGATTCTCGCCCTCACCAACGAACCCACAGCCGCCAGAATCAACTTCCACAGCAGGATGAAGGCTGCTGCCACCTGAATGAAAGACAGTTGCCTCAAGCTTGGGACGACTCCAGGTGGCCTCTCTCACTGGGCCCTCACGGACCACGCATGAAACCTCTGTATCATATTGGTCTCCTCGCTCACATTGAACCAACAGATGAATGCAGTATCATCATTTTGCTTCCACACATTTCGGCTGCTTCATAAAGCATCAGATGGATCCCCAATGAAACCAGAAAGACGATCACCCATGCGCTCATCAGCAGCAGACTTGACTACGGCAACGCACTCTACGCTGGTGTCACCTAGATCTCCTTAGAAAACTACAGAACATTCAAAATGCCACAGCCAGACTGCCGTAGCCACATCACCAAACACCTTCTGAAAATACACTGGCTCCAAGTCAAAAAAAGAATCACTTTCAAGCTCCTCACACATACCTACAAAGCGCTCCATGATGCAGGACCAACATATCTGAACCACCGCCTCTCAATCCATGTACTCACCAGACACCTCCGCTCCATCCAACTGGTTCTGGCTACCATCCCATGGATCCACAAGACTAGACGCTAGGAAGATCCTTGTCCTACTTCACGACAAGACCTGGAATACCCTACCTTCTACCTCAGGCAAGCCCTGTCGCCGACCCAATTCAGGAAGGATCTCAAGACCTGGCTCTTCGACAGCACCCCTGCCGCCCAGATGGATCAGCAGCCCCCCTCTCAGTTCCTTGAGACCCTCATGGATGAGTAGCCGTGCTTTACGATCCCCAGATTGCCTATTTCCAATCAAACGTTAGCATTGTAATAGGGTAACCCGATGTTTTCCTATGAGACAGGTAGGCCTCACAGTAGTGAAAAATGAGTTTAGGAGTTTTTTACAACCAGCACATGTAAAACCTAAAAGTACATGTCCAACTTCTTACCTACAATTCATCCTGCCCCGTGGGCTGTCTAGGACCTACCTTAATGGTGACTTATATGTTATAGAAAGGAAGTTTTCAGCTTGGCAAAGGTTTTTGTTATTGGTTGGTTGAATTGGTAGTTTAAAACAGCACCCAGGCTGCAAGGGCAGGCATGAGACAGGTAACAACTCCTATTTCTATCCTTTGTTTTGTGTTTATTAGAAGTAGGAGCTAGTCCGAGTGGAGCCTTCCTGAAGCTCGAAAGTCGGAAGACTTCTTCCCCGAACTTGCACCACACGCCCAGATCACGGTGGCTTGTGATAGTCATGATTGTTATTGCTAATTTGGAGGTGGTTTATTACGAGCCCTTGGTTAGCTTAGTCGGTGATATTTAAGCATAAATATATACTGGGCATAAATAGACCCTCTGTGGAGGTTATTCCCAGACATGAAAGTGAATACAAATAACACATAATTATATGTGTTCATCAGAAGGAAAACTTTAATTAGGTCCTTTTGTTGGTGGGTGGTGAGTTTAAAAGATGTTGGGGGACACATAATAGTCTCCCACGTGAGAATGAGGATGACATGCCATACAGGAGGTGTGTGAGTGTTACTGAGCCAACAATCTAAATGTATGTTTATTTATATAGTATGCATTTTTATATACAGTATTTGAAATGATTTTAAATTAAAAAATGTATTAACTGTTTATATGTATGATTATAGAGACATATGTATATATACCTTTTCTGTTTTACATAGATTCAAAGTGCTGGGATGGTAATGGTGTCATTGTAAAGCCTGAAGAAGGTGGTTGGACCTGTGATATCACCGAAACGCATCACTTCTTGGTCATTTTTAGTAAAAAAATTCCTTTTTTAGGGAATGCATTATATAATAGGTTAACATCCTCAATTTTTGATTTAGGATGGAATGTCAATCATTCAATCAATCAATCATATCACTTGTATAGCACGCTACTCACCCGGAAGGGTCTCAAGGCGCTTGGGGGAAGGGGGCCGCTACTGCTCGAACAGCCAGGTCTTGAGTTGTCTCCTGAAGGCGAGGTGGTCCTGGGTCAGCCGAAGGTGGATGGGGAGGGAGTTCCATGTCTTGGCCGCCAGGTAGGAGAAGGATCTGCCTCCGGCGGTGGCTCTTCCGATGCGTGGTACGGCGGCGAGGGCGAGGCTAGCGGATCGTAGCTGGCGGGTGGGCGTGTGGAAGGTCAGGCAGTCGTTGAGGTACTTGGGGCCCAGGTTGTGGAGAGACTTGTGTGCGTGGGTGAGGAGCCTGAACGTGATCCTCTTGTTGACGGGGAGCCAGTGCAGGTTCCTCAGGTGGCCGGAGATGTGGCTGCGTCGAGGGATGTCTAGGATGAGTCGGGCGGAGGCGTTCTGGATGCGTTGTAGTATTTTCTGTAGCTTGGCTGTGGTTCCGGCGTAGAGGGTGTTTCCGTAGTCCAGCCGGCTGGTGACGAGGGCCTGGGTGACCGTCTTCCTGGTTTCGATCGGGATCCATCGGAAGATCTTGCGGAGCATGCGGAGGGTGTGAAAGCATGAAGAGGAGACGGCGTTGACTTGTCTGGTCATGGAGAGGGAGGAGTCCAGGATGAAGCCCAGGTTGCGTGCGTGGTCTGTCGGCTAGGGGGCGGTGCCCAGGGCAGGGGGCCACCAGGAGTCGTTCCAGGCGGAGGGTGATGGTCCAAGGATGAGGACTTCCGTCTTGTCTGAGTTCAGTTTCAAGCGGCTGTTCTTCATCCACTCGGCGACGTCTTTCATCCCTTCGTGGAGGCTGGTTCTGGCGGTGTCGGGGTCTCTGGTGAGGGAGAGGATCAGCTGGGTGTCGCGGGCGTAGGAGATGATGTTGAGGTTGTGTCGGCGTGCGATGGCTGCGAGGGGTCTCATGTAGACGTTGAAGAGGGTGGGGCTGAGTGATGATCCTTGCGGGACGCCGCAGATGACTTCGGTGGCCTCGGAACGAAACGGGGGGAGGCGGACTCTCTGTGTTCTTCCAGATAGGAACGAGATGATCCACTTCAGTGCCTTCTCTTGGATGCCGGTGTTGCTGAGGCGCTGGACTAGGGTGCGGTGGCAGACAGTGTCGAACGCGGCGGAGAGGTCCAGGAGGATGAGTGCCGCTGTTTCCCCGTTGTCGAGAAGGGCTCGGATGTCGTCGGTGGCTGCGATGAGGGCGGTCTCGGTGCTGTGGTTGGCTCTGAAACCGGACTGCGAGGGGTCGAGGGATCCATTCGTCTCAAGGAAGGCGGCCAGCTGTCTGTTGACGGTCTTCTCGATGACTTTGGCAGGAAAAGGGAGGAGCGAGATGGGGCGGAAGTTCTTGAGGTCGGTGGGGTCCGCTGTTGGTTTCTTCAGTAGGGCGCTGAGCTCAGCATGCTTCCAGCTCTCCGGGAAGGTAGCGGTGTCGAAGGAGGTGTTTATGACGTCTTGGAGTTGTGGTGCGATGGTGGAGTCGGCCTTGTTGAAGATGTGGTGGGGGCAGGGGTCAGTCGGAGATCCGGAGTGGATGGTGTTCATCGTGCGGGCTGTGTCTTCGGTGGTCACTGCGGTCCAGGTGCGGAGGGTGGCAGTGGGGTGAGTTGGTTCGACGGTTGGGTGCGAGGATGGTGTGCCGAAGCTGTTGTGGATGTCGGCAATCTTGCGGTGGAAGAACGAGGCGAGGGAGTCGCAGAGATCTTGTGAAGGGGTGATGTCGTTGTTGCCGGTACTGGGGTTGGAGAACTCCTTGACGATGCTGAAGAGTTCCTTGCTGTCGTGGGCGTTGTTGTCCAGTCGATCCTTCAGTGATTTCTTCTTGGTGGTGCGGATGAGCTGGTGGTGCTTGCGGGTCGCGTGTTTGAGGGCGGTCATGTTGTCAGTGGTCCGGTCGAGGAGCCAGGCTTTCTCGAGGGTGCGGCAGGTCTTCTTGGAGTCCTTGAGTTCGTTGGTGAACCAGGGGGCCTTCTTGCTTCTGGGTTTGCTGGGGGGGTTCTTCAGTGGTGCGAGGTCGTCGGCGCAGGCGGTCAGCCATTGCGTGAAGTTGCGGGCTGCTTCGTTGGGGTCCGGTGTGCTGGCAGGTGGGTTCTGGCTGAGGGAGGTGGTGAGCTGGTCGGCGGTGATCTTGCTCCAGCTCCTGTGAGGAACCTGTTGCGGGTGGTGGTGGGTGGTGCTTTTTCTGAAGCTGAAGTGGACGCAGCTGTGGTCGGTCCAGTGAAGTCCGGTGGAGTGGCTGAAGGCGATATGCTTGCTGGATGAGAAGACGGGGTCGAGCGTGTGGCCGGCGTAGTGGGAGGGGGTGTTGACCAGTTGCTTGAGTCCGAGGTTGGCGAGGTTGTCCAGCAGGGTGACGGTGTTGCGGTCCTTGTTGTTCTCCAGGTGGAAGTTGAGGTCCCCTAGGAGGATGTAGTCGGCGGAGGGGAGGGCGTGTGGGCTGATGAATTCCGTGATGTCTTCGCTGAACTGTGTGCGTGGTCCCGGGGGTCTGTAGAGGAGGGTTCCTCTGAGGGTCGTCTTTGGGTCGGTGTGGATCTGGAAGTGGAGGTGTTCGGCGGCGGTGTAGGTGTCATCGGCGTCGGTCGTGATGCGGATGGTGTTCTTGTGGACGATGGCGATGCCTCCTCCCGTCTGGTTGACGCGGTCCTTCCTGATGATCTTGTATCCATCCGGGATGGCGATGGCGATGTCGGGGGCTGAGGAGGCGTTCATTCATGTTTCAGTGAGGAAGGCGACGTCTGGTGATGTAGTGTCGAGCAGGTTCCAGATTTCGACGGCGTGTCTGTGGACGGAGCGGGTGTTGAGCAGGATGCACTTGAGCTCGCTGCTGGGGTTTGGCTTGGCGGGCGAGATGCATGTTCGGAGGCAGGTGAACTTGCAGGTTGTGCAGGTGAAGGGTCCTTGGAAGCGTTTCGGGGCGGCCCGGCAGCAGGCGGGGTTCTGGCCGGCATTGAGTGCGTTGAGGGCGGCGGCGTTGTAGGTCTGTCGGGTCGTCTTGCGTCGGTGGGGGCCAGGGGTCCTGGCACTGGGCGCGGTCCAGGCGCGGACGGGCGCAGACGGGCTTACCTTTGGGGCGCCTTTGGCGCGCCTTCGGCGCGCCCGCTGCGCGTGACCGCTGTGCGTACGCGCGGTCGCCATTTATGGCGAAGTGGGAGGGAGGGAGGAGCAGCTGGGAGGTGGGAGCCCAAACCGGGGAGGGGGGGCTGTCCTTGCTCCGGGGCTGACCGGAGCGCGACTGCAAGTCTAGAAAGTGCGCTGGTTGAAGTGCTGGAATACAATGGACGTTAGGCTCGCTGGGCAGAAAACCATTTAGCTAATTGCTAATTGTTGATTCTCAGAGGAGCTTTTGTTGCCACCTGCTCATTTTAATGTGACGGATGCAACAGGCCAGAAATGCATAATTAGAAGAACAGCCTATAAATGAGAGAATTACCAGAGGGCATTAACAGGCTCGCGGCTGGAACCTGAGCTGACCTCATCCTGCTGGGAGGGGGGGCCTGCCCCCAGGCCTGACTGCCAACAATAACAGTGAGGCTTCAAAGCCACGCTCGTCACCACACGTCACAAACACGTCATTGCAGCGCCTTTCCATTTAAAGTGTGCCCTACGAGGCAAGCGCTTCAAGGAGCAGGTTTGTAAGTTTGACTCGGGAATGGAAATGCTTTGATGCTCTCGGTGAGGACAGGCAGAGCCGTGAGTGAGCAAGAGAAAAAGAATCGATGGAGGGAGAAACCTGTGCGAGAGAGGGGAGGGAGCAAAAAGAGAGAGAATGCAGACACCCTGAAGGACAAGGGGGGACACATGTCAGAGAAGAAGAGACTTAGGGCCATATGTAGGTAGCTTAATACAGGTCGGTAAAGGCCAAAAATCTGTAAATTTGCCGTTACCGACTGGTATTTAGCTTATTCCAATGTAGGTGGCTGGATTTAAGGATTCAGTAATTTACCGATTTGGTAATTTAAGGAATCGGTAAATTATCGAATCCTTAAATACCGAATCGGTAAATTACAGAATCCTTAAATCCTATCCAATCCAAGTGAGTGCATTTTTGATATAAGTTGGTGGTAAATATTGGAAACGTTTAAAAAGCAATTTTGTGCTTTTTTAAAAGTGCCATGTAGCAGACATACATGCCCTTAGGGCATGTATGTGTGCCACATGTGCACACATGCATGATTCACGAGTGATGATTCACGGGTGCAACAGGGTGTCAATGTGACACCCTGCCACTCTTGAATATGTTCCTCCTATTACCGATTCGGTATTTACCGAATCGGCAATAGTGAATGGCTTCCCATTCATTCCTATGGGCCTCCAGGCCCATAGGAATGAATGGGAATTACCGAATCGGTAAATACCAAATCGGTAATACCGAATTTTACCTTATCGGTAAAATTCACTGAATTTTTACCTACATACTATTTACCGATTCTTAAATACCGACTCTGTAAAATTCGGTATTTAAGATTCGGTAAATAGAGATTACCTACATATGGTCCAAAGTTTGGTGGGAAGTAGATAGGAGAAAAATAGTGAAAAAATGGGGCAAGTAGGAGAAGAGGAATGAATTGACAACCTCAGCAGACAGAGTTAAAGTCTTTGCAGAACAGGCAGACCCGGAAAGACAAAATGAGAGATGAAAGAGGGCGCGACACAAAAAAAAAAGAGGGGAAATGGCATGACAGAGGTCGGAAGAGAGGGTGAGATTATCAGAGGAGTGGAAAAAGCATGCGTAAGTGCGCTGCGTAAGTGTGTGGGATATGTAGGCTATGAGTGCATTGTGTGTCCTGTGGGCGCTGCATGTGCTGTGAATATGTGTGTTTTTAGGTCTCGCCTGGCGTTAACAGCGCACAGCTCTTTCCTCGCCATGCAAGGGCTTTTTGTAATCAATTCAAGATGCGCACGCGTACGGAGGGACAAACAAATGCACACGCATGTGGACAGCTTGACGCCATCTTTGTTTACTTTAATCAGTGTGGGGATGTCGACACGCGCGAGCATGGTGGCTTGCTTTCACTTTCCCTCCCTCCCCCGTGTGTGCACACGCACGCTTATGGCGGTGTGCTTTCACTTTCTCTCCCTCACCACTTCTAAAACACCCGCCTTTACCTCGCTCCACCACCCACCCCATTGCTGCTTTAACTCACTCCCAAGAATACCAGTTTTCATGTTTATTTTGCACACAACCTCCAGCCCTCAGATGGTCTCTGAGCGGCCCACTTGCTGCACGCTATTGCAGCTCCCCGCACAAGCCACGCACATTAACTTGCCCCCGAGCAGTGCATTGAAAAGACCCAGTTTGCTGAGTATTGCGTAAGTGGAGAACAGGCAGGTTGGTCATTTACTCATCTCCCTCCCCCACCCTGCACTCCGTTTCACCTTGCTGGAGTCGGGTTGTGATGGGAAAGCAGGGACCTTCATTCAAATGTAGCGCTTTGAGGCGGCACATGGTGAGCATTCCTCTGCCTGGCTGAAGGTACTTGAAAGGCATGGTCTGCAGGTGCAGTGACACTGGGCTGCAGTATTTATAAACTGGGCCATTAGAAGCAACCGTCCTCCCATCCAAGGGCCTCTCAGACGCCGCCCTCTCATTCGAGGGCCTCTCAACTGGCACTCTCCCAACTCCCATTAAAATGAACCAGCTCCGGGCTCTCCGATAGCCAAACCTCCGCTCCGGGCCTCATTAGAAGAGGATGCAGGCTCCAGCAGAGCGTCTGCAGATGACCAGGCTTTACTGAGTAATTAACCCCTCAAAGCACGTAAACTGTTGAGAAACACCACCGATATCCCTGCAAATTACCGACCAGGATGCAACCTCCACTCTCTGAGCGGGCCCGAGGTGCAATAATTGCCTGTTATAACAAGCATTAAAAATGCAATAGTTCTCGCCTTTAATTAAGTTAAAGCCATTTGCTTTGCTACAATACCATTAGCAAAGCAAATGGCTTTAATTTAATCAAAGGCGAGACCTGTTGCATTTTTAATGCTTGTTGTTTTAGGTGGTGAGTGGGTTCAGGTGCGCGTGTGCCTGTGTGGTTTGCATTTGGGTAACTGTGTTGGATTTGTTGTATATAATTGTGCCTGCATTCATCGTTGAACCCACATGGTTGTGTGTCCTGTTTTTACTTACGTGGTGCACTCCGAAACACATAGAGGCTTCTAGGCGCAGCCTAGGTTGTGCTTTTATGTTTCTGTATGTTGAGTGCATCATTGCGTGTATTAATAGAATCTGGTTTGTTGTGTGAGGAAACACCCATTGCATCTCCTGTCACCAAGACAAAATATTATTAAACCATTTACAGGATATAATTACATCCTGTGTATATGTAGACGCAAATGAGATGTCGCGTGCCAACACACCCATGTTTGCAATAGATAACAGAAGGTTCTGCAGGCGGCACTCCAGCAGCTGGCCTTGCAGCACCCCCCCTCCCTTTCCAGCAGACAAACAGCTCCTTAGCTCATATCCATCAGCACCTGCCATCCCGAACCGTGACGGATCCAACATCTACAGCATTCCTTGCACAGTCTTTATGACACGTATGCATTTTTTCAGAAAGGCAGTAAACCGCTTTATGGGTTGTAGGAGGGTAGGGTCTGCTTCCTATGGTTACCCCCACTTTTTGCTGTGATTCTCTGGTTTTTCGACTTTAGTCTGGCTGTGGTCCTGCTAATCAGACCCACAGCCTAGCTGTTCTCTCTCTAAATTGATACCATGTACTTTAGGTACATACCAGATTGGTTACTGGGTCACCCTTGTAAGCCCGTGTATAGTGTACCCTAGGTACCCAGGGCACAGGTGCACCCTAGGCCTACCAGGGGCTGCAGCATGTATTGCGCCACCCTGGTTAGCCTTCCAAACTGACACCACAGGTCTGTTCTTAAAGCCTGGGTAAGGTGGTGTAATCACCCCTTACTTAGATATAGTATACCTATATCTATATACCTATATAGACACATATACACCTATAAGCCACTCCTAAGGCAGACCTCGACAATTCTGGAGGTAGAGTGCTTGGTTTTATGTGAGAGGGTGCCCTAGCATGAGCTGAGCCCCTTGTAGCTTTCAGAACCATCTCTTTATAGCTGTTCTGTGATATAGCCATACCATATACTCTTAAGTGCATTTTAATCCTCACGGTTATTGCTAACTTTGGTTTGGCTTTATCAAAACATGTTGTGTAAGGTGTCAAACTCTTTAGAATAATACCCCCCCCCCCCCACCAGTCCTGGCGGCGGGGGTAGCATTCCACCCTTCTAGAGGGAGCAGACATGTAGTTACTGGTTTACCCGGTTAAAGTTAAACAGAGCCTCAGCATCACAAAATGGATGCTGCTGCCGCAGACACGAGTCTGCCCTCCTGCTGCTGGATGAAACTCCGGCAGGGGAGGCTTGGACAATAGGTTTCCTGTCCAGGGAAGTGCTGGCACCTCCCCAGACAGGCTTTCGTGTATTGGGGCAGGGTGGGTTGCATTCAGTGAATGCTTTTCAGACACTGCCTGGGGCACACAAGGTGATCCATGCATTTTCCAGTTCAAACCAGTTCATGGGGCACTCAGCCCCAGCTCTGGTGCGAAACTGGACAAAGGGAAAGGGGTGTAACCACCCCCTTCCCAGGTCCACCCATAGGAGGGACCTTAGAGTTAGTCCAACCCCTAAACTTACTATAAGTATAGAACCCCAGTCCCTAGGACTTTAGATTACCCTGGACGAAACTCTGAAACATATAACCTGGACCTTTGACATTCCATTTCGACTGGAAGACAGAAGACATCTCCCTTGTGGTCAGGGAGTGACCAACCTGTTCAAACAGGCACCAACAGCAACTTTGCCAGTCTGCATTGTTGAGGCTCCTGCTGGATCCCGAAGAATCTGTGACACAAGACAAGGACTTCCAGACATCTCTGACCCCAACCTTTTCTCACAGCAAAGCTGAGACCCGTGGTGGACAGGGGAGACGAGGGACCGGAACTCCTGGACATCCTGCATTTTGCAAGCTGCACCAACTTCCTGAGGTATCGTATCCTGATGTTATGCATTAGGATGCTTGAAGCCCCAGCCGCCGAGCACCATTTGCACTAAAGCTCAGAGGCCCCCATTCCACGAGTGTCCCGTGGGCCTGCTTTGTGCATTTCTGCTTGATGCGTCTTTGCGGTTCCTGGACCGTTAGCTAGTGAGCCCCCAAGAAGACCAATATTAAACAAAACATACTTTCCTGGTTGCTCCAGACTTTCTCCAGCTTCCCTGCAAAGGAGATGGGCCACAGACCTTGCTGGTCTGAACCAAAGCCAATCTTGACATCTTGCGTAGATTGCATTTGCCAAGGCTTGTTGGGTCCAATCTGGGTACCGACACCGCAGTCAACGAGATTCTTTGTAGGACAGCTCGAATTCAGCTCCTGGTTGTGGTCGATGCCTCCTGGAACTCGTGGCTGAAGAGACAAGCTTCACCTTTTCACCTGAAATCACCCGATATCTGGTGGCATCTTTCTATCGCCGCCCTGGTCACTGGCTAGGGGCCCAGACTCTGTCTCCTCTGCTTTCAGGTTCTTCAGATCTTCGATCCACCCTTGGATCCACTGTACACTTTTCCTCTGGTCGCCTGCAGCACTTCTTCGCAGCTCTCCATTGGAATCGACGATGAAACCCGACACCAAAAGACACCTATGCACCCGGCTTCCGTGGGTGAGGTAACATGAGTACTCTGGTAGTCTCGAGGGTATTGGCCCTCCAAGTGTCTAAGTATAAAAGGGTTCCATCGTAGTTATCCTAGAAGTGTCCTTAAATTGTAAATTTGTAACTTGTTTGTTTCCAATAGAAAATCAATGGTAACCAGTGACTGTGTTTAGACACTGCACGCGTCTACCGTGGGCCTCCTACTTCCTAATCTTTGGTTGTTCCTAGAAGCCCCAGCGATTCCCCAGGCCCTAGGCCTGCTTTCTATCTCAGACGTGGTTCTTATACCACTATTTTAGTATATGGTTTGTGAGGCCCCTAGGGCATAACGTATACTGTGCAACTTATCGTATGCTAATTAAGTTCCTTGTATTGTACTTTTACCTCTGACCTCAAAAAGAGTCCAGAGGGGCTGTGTTTAGAATAAATACATATATATCTGATATATACCTTGTGTGGTGTGCTTTTATTTGGTACTCAAGGGATTATAATTGGTAAAACAACTAGCTTAATTTGCTCTCTGAAGTCTTAGCCTGAAGACTTCTCGCCATTGCTACCCCTAGGATAGTTTTCTATAAGGTTGACTTTACAACCACCATCAATAAGGGTCGATTGGACTGGTGCAAGGTGCCCACTAGAATAGTGAACAGCATATACCAAGCCAACTTCTCACATTGGTGTGCAGCGGATGGGATAAGAGCTTGCATTGTTTTACCAAATAATCTTGAGAATATCTTTCGAAAAATCACATCAAGGTACCTGTAGGTACATATAAAACAAGTCTTATAATACATACGTTCTACTGAACTTAGCAGTTGTAGGTGGTAAGGGCTTAGCAGACCCTGACTACAACTACTAGAGAGGTTCTAGTAGGAAATCAAGTAGTGTAGGTAGGTGCACACACCACACCTCACCAGTCGTGGCTTTAAAGGCAGGAGCTGGTGGCCCACTGCCAGATGTCAGCAAAGAGCAGATATCTAAATATGACACCTTCACTTTCCAAGAATTGGGAGGATTGTGTGTCATAAGAAAATTAAAGCAAGGACAGAGTCCAACCACCAAGCACCTGGTAGTTCTTTTAGTGGCAGATGACTTTGAAAAAGCATCAGACCCAGATGCACATGGTAGCAAGGAGGGGGGCCATCCTTCATCAGAAGAGGATCCTAGTGGGGGAGCCCCACTGGAATCTGATGATGAGGATGTCGGCCATGAAGAGGTTAATGAACCTGACCTGGAAAACACAGGACTACCTGAGGGTGGAGAGGGCCTAGGAAGGCCTCCCTCTATCCCTCCACTTAGGCCTAATGGTGTACTCAGAAGGGACAGGTCTTTCGCCAGAGAGTCTGGGCATTCGGATTCATCAGTAGGGTCCTCTGCTTCAGCTCACAGGAGGAGAACATCCCCTGAGAGAAGAGAGCATGAAGCTAGAATGAGAGAAGTCAAGCTTAGGATCAAGAGGCAACAAGTTGCCCTTGAAAAAGAGACCCTAGCTATTGAAAGAGAGAGAAAATTGTGTGGGCTAGAGCGCACTAGTGGCAGCATAATCCCTAGTGGTAGGCATAGGTCTCATGACCATAGAAACCTGAACAAGATTGTCCCTCCCTATCAGATTGGGGATGACATCCACAAGTGGATCACTGCTTTGGAGAGGGCCTGCAAAGTACAGCAGGTACCCCAGAGTCGGTGGGCAGCAATTTTATGGCTCTCCTTTGCAGACAAAGGCAGAGATATGCTCCTCACAGTTAATGAAGGGGATGCTGACAACTACACTGTCCTGAAGAGTGCTCTGATAGTTGGGTTTGGCTTAACGACTGAGCAGAACAGGTTGCTGTTCAGAGACACCCAAAAGACACAAGGCCAGATGTAGGTAATTCTATTTTACCGACTCATAAATACCGAATTTTACCGATTCGGTATTTATGAATCGGTAAAATAGAAGGAGGGAGATTTAGGTAAATTCGGTAATTGAATTACCGAATCTGTAAAAACCGGTATTTACCGAATCGGTAAATACCGATTCGGTAATGCCCATTGATTCCTATGGGCATTGAAGCCCATAGGAATCAATGGGCATTACCGAATCAGTATTTACCGATTCGGTAAATACCGATTCCAGCAAGGGTGCAGGGGGTGTCACTTTGACACCCTCTAGCACCCCAAATACAGGCATGTGTGCCATGTGGCACACAGACATGCCCTAAGGGCATGTCTGTCTGTCACATGGCATAGGTGTGCATGCACACATGTGCATGCACACCTGGATTCGGTATTTTACCACCCATTTGGATTGGGTGGTAAAATACCGAATCTGAATGGCCTTTTGTCCTGATGAAGACCCCGCTTTAAGGTGTGACGTATACCTACCACTGTAGTCTTGGGGTCGAAACGTCGACGGCAACCATTACACACCAGTTGACGCAACCATCATTATAAATATTAAATATTAGCATTGATAGCATGGTTTTCTTTTAATTGTTGAGCATTAGTTGCTCCCCTATTCTACTGGCTCTGTGCTCTGAAGCCAGGTGTATCGGTTTCTCATGAATTATGTACTGATACTATTGTTTGCACTACGACCTACCTTGCACATCCCTCCCTTCATACACAAACACCGTCTCCTACCCTTCCCTTCCCTGGGGCACTATGACAATTGGGTTATTAATCTATTATATGTAACATGAATAAGCACATTGTGGTTAAATACCAGTGTGTTGAAGTACTTGTTTGAGATTTGTTCTTGTTCAAAAAAATGTCATAAAGTGTTCGCTTGTGTACTTTTGATACTTTTTTACTGGGACCCCTTATTTTGTATCATACAGCACCCAGGTCCCTAGTGACTTTCAGCCTGATTCATCATTCTCCCGTTTTGCGAGCCCCTAATAGCGATTCATAAGGAATCGCTATTAAGGACTTGCAAAACGGGATTCATGTAGAAATTGCATAAAGAAATGCGATTCCTACACATTCCTTATTTGCGATTAGCAAATTGCTAATCGCAAATAAGGAATAACTCCCCATTCATTCCTATGGGCCAAAGGAATGAATGGGGAGTATTCCTTATTTGCGATTAGCAATTAGCTAATCGCAAATAAGATAGCGATTTAAAGGGTGCCAGGGGTGTCCAAAGGACACCCTGTAGCACCCCTTAAATGCAAATTGAAACAGGTGTTGCGCACACACATGTCCAAAGGACATGTGTGTGTGCAACATGCAACTTAGAAAAATGCTTTTAAAAGCATTTTTTTAAGTTTTCGCTATTTACCACGAGGTTTGACCTCGCGGTAAATAGCGGGCCGAAATTGCGAATTCGCAATTTTTAAATGGATGATGAATTGCATTTAAGGAATCTCAAATAGAGATTCCTTAAATGTAATTCCTCGCAAAATAGCGAAATCGCTATTACCGATTTTTGCATTTGGGATGATGAATCCCAAATGCAAAAATAGCGCTCGCAAAGGGCCAGATTCTGAGAATCTGGCCCTTTGCAAGCCGATTTCGGCTTGATGAATCAGGCTGTATATTCGGTAAAACCCCCCTTGTTTAATGTATTCTGAGCAGGTGCACACCTGCGAGGTTCGATAGATGCTTGATTAAGTGAAGCCATACCATGGTGGAGAACGAATTACTCTCATATACAGAGGATTATATTAGCCAACTGATACAGGACCGGTCCAACCAATTTCTTTCAAATACGGTCCCTCACATAGATGTCACCGTCAATGACAAAATTATTCAACTTGAAAGGCTAGAGAAAAAACTAATCAGGAATCGCCTACATGGGCATTTACTAACTAGATACTTGCAAGAGAATATCATTCCCGTGGGCCTGCAAATTAAAATCGAACCTGCCATTTTTTGTGGATGTCCCCAAATTCAAGGAGGGGTTCAGTTTCGTGGCCAACAACTGCTACCGGCACTGGATGGTGCTTCTCAGAGTAGATACTGCAGCTGAACAAGTGCAGGCCCTGACAAGAGAAATTGCAGCATTAAGAGCTGAGATTAGTGGGGACAGCACACTCGCTAATGCCAAGACTGCTCTAGGAGCATTAGATGCTACTTTAAAAGACTTTGATGTCACAACTCAAACTAAAAAGCTAGAGAAATTGGCTAGGGATCTACGCCAATTTGATAAAAAGAACGTATACCCATATTTGCAGCCTGATTATTACAAGCAAGACAATCAAGGTCGCTTTGCTAACCGTGGACATGGAGGATATACAGGACGAAGGAATTTCACCACCTTTTCGGACTCATCCTATAGTTCCAGATGTGAGTCAGATCAGGGGGTGCCAGGCTCCTCATACAACTACCAATATCAAGACTTTGGTTATCAACAACCTCCTTTTTAAGGCCAGGGCCAATGGAGACCACCACGAAGCCGAGGCAACTGGGCGCGTGATCAACAACGGGGTCAACAGTCGAACGTCGCAAACTGGGACAGAGGAAAGGGCCGAGCCCAGAAACAAGTCACCTTCCGACCAGAGACCCATGGACAGATCTCCACGAGGAAGAAAGTTTACCGTTGGTAAATAATGCATCTGTTAACCAGACTTCGATGAATAACCAGACAATAATGACCAATGATATCACGAGGGTTGTGGCCAATCCGGTGGTGAACATCTCGAAATACCATTTAACAGATGATGAAAATAAAGTATTGAGTAGGGGCCTGTCGTATGTTCCCACGGCACCACCCAATAAATTCCAACTTAAAACTGAATTATACAGGTTTTTTAGAAAAATTTGCCTACGCTATTACTTTAGGCACTCCACTACACAACAGAGGACTTCTGGGACTGGTCTTAGAGAACCCTCCACTTTCTTCCCGCCCACGTATGCCATGAGCAATAAAATCTTAGCATTTGAAGATGCGGTAACTAGAGATGTGGACAAACTCTTGTCCAAACCTAAATATACCAGATTCAATCTCAGCAAAGTTGAAAAACTAGCATTGACCACCCTGAAGAACAGCAAAGAAGTGGTAATTAAGCCCGCTGATAAGGGGGGAGCCATTGTGGTTCAAGATGTTAGTAATTACAAAGAGGAAATCTATAGACAATTAATGGATGGAATAAGTTAGAAGAAAATAGGAAAGGACCCATCAAAATATCTGGCCTCCGAGATCCTGCAAGTTACCCAGAGGGGTTTGGAGGAGGGTTTCCTTTCAGATCAAGAATTCAAATTCCTTAACCAAAGTCATCCAAGTTTGGCTACCATTTACACCTTACCAAAGGTGCATAAAAGCATGGAAAACCCACCCGGACGTCCAATTGTATCCGGGTGTGGTTCGATGCTGGAACCATTGTGCCAATATATAGATTTTTTTCTAAAATTTTCTAAAGCAACTAGCCAATAAAACTAGGACCTACCTTCGGGATACCACACCAGTAATTAATTTGATAGACCAAAAACCCGTTGAACCTACTAAACAACTTTTGGTCACGTGTGACATTGTGTCATTGTACACGAGTATTCCCCAACTGGAGCCGATTGAAGTCATGGAAAGGGTACTTAATCGAAGAACCGCACCAGTCACAGAACCAACCAACTTCATCTTGGAACTGCTCCAAATTGCCATGATGAAGAATTTCTTTATGTTTCAGGAGGAATTTTTCCTCCAAACCAAGGGCGTGGCTATGGGGGCTACATTTGCCCCCAATTTGGCAATACTATTTATGGATGATTTCGAGAACAGGTTCATCTTTAGCGACACTAATCCCTTTGGTACCAACCAGGATCTGTGGGTCCGTTACATAGACGACGTACTATGTATATGAATGGGACCCAGGCAGATATGACACTGTTCCATGTATGGCTTAATGAAAGAAACATTGATATTCAGTTCACTTTACAATCTAGTTTGGAGGAAAATGCATTTTTAGATATCATGATCTTTGTGGACAACAATTTATTGCAAACAACACTATACAGGAAACCAGCAGAGCGGAACTCTCTCTTGAAGTATGGTAGCCATCACCCTAGGGGTTTGAAGGATAACTTACCGGTAGGGCAGTTCCTGCGGATTCGCAGGAACTGCTCCCAAAAAGATGACTATTTGAAAGAATCACAGGAGCTTTCCAACCGCCTTCTGGAACGAGGGTATCCAGCAAGACTGGTAAAATGTGCACGGAAGAGCGCATGGTACAATCCCCGGGAGGCACTCTTACAACCGGAGGGTAAAGCTAATAAAGCTCTTGAACGTCTAATTTCTGTAACCACGTTCTCCACTAGGAGTAATGACATCAATAAGCACTGGGCCTTAGAGTCGGATGGCATTAATCAGAATGCCATGCCCTTGCATTCATTCTGAAGAGCAAGAAACATTAGAGACGTAGTAGTCTAATCTTTCCTGGATTGTATCAAACCACCCACAATCTTATCCATGTGGAACCATTATTGGGCATACCAGATGTGGCTCATGTGCCGCATGTCCCACTACTATTCAAACAAAGGATTTCATACATCGAGGTCGTACTTATGCATTGAAAGCACATACCAACTGCAATACTATAAACGTTATCTATGTAATCAAAGGCCCCTGTGATCAGGTGTATGTGGGCCAAACTCAGCAAAAAGTAAAAGCTAGAACTCTACAGCATGGTAGTAGGATTAGGTGCAATGTCCCTGGTGCCCCATTGGTCGATCATTGCAAGAGACAAGGACATACTCCTGAGGTCTTGAAATGGTTAGTTTTGGAAAAGGTGATCCTAGGCCCTAGAGGTGGTGATATATCCCATATCCTTAACACACGTGAATCCAAATGGATGGCGATCCTGGATTTAATCAATAATGGACTTAATGAGGCAGATAGTAGTCACGCCCAACTAGCCAGACTAGGCCGTTAGACTCCTTTGTCAAGCTTTTGGAACTGTGTCAGTAATACTAATCACACAGCCATAAATGTCGATTTCACCGTCCTGGCTGAGAGGTGCACGACGGTCTATGGCCACTATTTACCATAATGACGCAGTGTGGCCACTTAATGTATTCAAATCAGTGATGTGACAAGTCGCCTACACTAAGCATGGGTGGATTTTGCGAATTGGCAATCCGCGAACTTGCGTATTTACGGATTCGCAATCCGCAAAATCCGCGAACTCTCGCGAATTTGCGGATTTTGTTTTTTTTTTGTTCACAAGGGTTTCTGCCAGTTCGCGAGGGTTGTATACCAGTTCGCAATTGCGAACATACTTGTCGGCTCGCAACAGCCGCGACTATGTTGTTTCTACGTCTGGTTCATCATCATAGGTTCACAGCACCCTCTGTTTCACCACTGCCACCCTCTTGTACACCCATGCCACCCTCTGGTACATCACTGCCAACTCTGGTTCATCACTGTAGATTATGGGGGTGAAAAAAAGCAAGCACACCTGTCCTGCTTCAACTGACATGAATTAATTTGGAGTTGATTAATGTGTCACTGAATTTAAACTTCCAGTCTGGCTGGCACCTGCTTCCTTATCTGTAATTTGCTTTCTGTTGCAGTGTAAATCTTTCTTCACAGGACCTTTGTGGCCTACTTGTAGCTATTCTCTGAGCCTGCTGTGAGGGTCAGAGCAGGGTCATAGAATAGTTGCAAGTAGGCAACTGAACTCTGAAGGGGCCCCTCAGGAAGCACTACAGGGAATGGTTACTAATGATAAGATTGAACTTTTGCACCTGCTGAGTGCTTTCAGTTTTGCAAAAATCCAAATATCCAGCAGCATCCACAAAAAGTAATCCTTCCAGGTCAAGATCCAAATCAAAGTGACCAGCACATGAAGAAAGCACTGGGAGGAGCCTGCTGGACAGGAACAGGGAGTTGGAGACTGTGGGGCACTTCCTTCCCCCACCCCCCCCCCCTCCAAAATGGACTCCTTGCAAAGAAAAAGTGCAGGCAAATGTCAACCTGAGGGGTTATTCTGATAAAAATCATAATTTTCAAAGTTTATGCTGCCTGCTGGTGGATTTCTTGTGCGAAATTGCAAATTTTGCAATCTCGCAATTGCGAGATTGTCGCTGCCCGCCGCATCTACGTGTTCGCAAGTGTTTACTCCCGCGGAATTGTATAGTATTCTAGTTGGCAAGTGCGACCAAGCAAAAAATCCGCTTCGCACGGATTTTACGAATTTTCGGCAAGTCCGCGAGAGTTCGCGGATTGCGAATTTGCCGAAAATCCGCGAGCGGAACGGATTTTACGCTCATGCTTAGCCTACACCCCTCTGAGTAGGAGGTGCTTGATGCTTTATTAAAATGAATGTATTTAGGTTTATTGTCCTAATTATTTTGCCTGGTGATAGCTTTCACGATAAGATGTATTGCCTACACCCTTCTGTGTAAGAGGTGCGCATTGCTGTACAATTCGTATCTGATACAATACTGTTAAGAATGAAGTGAATAACTGCTAAGTAAATAACTGCTAGATACAACATGCATAGTTAGCACACCCATATGATATTCATGGGCACCTGAACAACGACATTGGTTCGTAATGTTTGGCTTGCTCAAATCATTGCCACTTTCCTCAAATCTTGTAGCATCACCCCCGTAATAGCAACAATACACCGTAATAATTCTAGCCCTAGTGGTTGTCATGGTATTCATGGGCATTTTAATATTGACGTTAGTCCAAGACGTTGGCCTTGAACCCGCTATTGCAACTGTGCCTCAACTCTTATGACTCCATCTCCGTAATCGTAATGGTTAATTATAACACATCAAAATAAGTTTGGCTTTATATAATTAACGATGTACTTTGAATTTGGTGGCATTAAGACATGATTTAAAAATCGAGCCGTGGTGGTTGTCCTGGTAACCATTTGACATCCATGGGCAGCATAATATCGACAGTGCTCCCAGACGGTTGACGTTATTACATTATTGCAACCTTGCCTGAAACATCACCCCGGCAAGCGTAATGGTTTGTAAATTAACATACCAAAATATTGTTGGCATTTAGGTGCTTTAACGTTTTCTCGAGTTGGTTGCAACATAAGACGGTTTACGAGTTAAGCTGTGGTGGTCGTCATGGCAATCCATGAGCAACGAAGCCGAGGAAGCAGTTCCGGGTTTTACTACGGTCGTTTTCTATTTTTACTCACATGACCTCAGTGCGCACGTCTTTCCGGCTAACTCAGTGCCGTTTGTTGTTGTGAGACACGAATCGGGCAACCCGCGAGAACGATTCTTTAGCGCCTTTAAGGTAAGAATTGGGTACTGGGTTGCGACGGTTTTGAGCTCTGAGACAGACGGGTTTGAGCACGGTGACAAACTGTGTGAAATGCGAATTAATCTCTAATCGCAGGCACTATTGTCTCTTTAGAGTACAAATTCACCTGTTGAGGGACGGATACATCCCCTCCGGTTTTGGGCCGTCGCCAGCAAACAGCGAAGGTGTTTTCATGTGCAGTTAGGTATGTACAAGGCACCCAGGTGTGGCGGTCATGATTACCAAGCTGTCTATGTACACTGGTGGACTTGGGATTCCCCACTTACTTACCCCCATTATTGTTTGTGGAGCACGATTACCACGGCAGCGGTTACAGCTTCCTCTGCAATTGGACTTGCGCAATTGAACAACGGAGACGAGCAATTGCCGGTGCAGTTAGGTACGAACTGGGCACACATCTGTGGTGTAGTTATCAACATACACTGGGTGACTTATGATCAATCCCCTAATCGCCCCATTATTGTTATTTTTTAGTATATGAATACAGCTGCTGCGGCTAATTCAACTTGATGAGGCACGGATACATCTCCTCTGACCCGTGCATGTAAGTCGTGAATTGGTGACACTTGTACAATGAGATTATGAGTTGGTCCCAGACTATTTACAGCTATAGTTTTTTCCTGTTTGTGTTTTTATAGTGATGGAAAACCTAGGATGGAATAACTACGTCCTATGGTGTTAAGGTCTGAGCCAGCTTTGTAAATATGTAAGTAACAGTCCATTGCAGCCTCAGGTCAGCCACAATGTCTGAACTGTTTGTTGAGTTTGCAGTTTAAGGTCACAATGTATATGTCCCTCCTGGCCTTTGTTTTCCTCTGCAGAACTCTGATGACCACATTGGCATCTTATTGACCTCTGAATTCACAAGTGAATTAACGGATCCAATATATATTGATCCCTGAAATTTTATTTGGATACCTTGATGTACCCTGTTTTCGTTCTCCTGCCCGTGTTGTGAGATCAACAGCCCAACTTTCCATGGTGATTAAATCTTCTTTTCATTTGATTGTGTAGTGGCGCCCTTCAGCGCGTTTTTAACCAAAAAATATATATTTGTTTATCACTGTAAACAGTAATACACATTTTACCTCAATTTTCACAGAGAAATCTGTGTTCCCCCGGGTCTCTTTTGTCCTGATGAAGACCCCGCTTTAAGGTGTGACGTATACCTACCACTGTAGTCTTGGTGTAGAAACGTCAACGGCTACCATTACACACCAGTTGACGCAACCATCATTATAAATATTAAATATTAGCGTCAATAGCATGGTTTTCTTTTAATTGTTGAGCATTAGTTGCTCCCCTATTCTACTGGCTCAGTGCTCTGAAGCCAGGTGTATCGGTTTCTCATGAATTATGTACTGATACTATTGTTTGCACTATGACCTACCTTGCACATCCCTCCCTTCTTACACAAACACCTTCTCCTACCCTTCCCTTCCCTGGGGCACTATGACAATTGTGTTATTAATCTGTTATATGTGACATGAATAAGCACATTGTGATTAAATAACAGTGTGTTGAAGTACTTGTTTGAGATTTGTTCTTGTTCAAAAAAAATTCAGAAAGTGTTTGCTTGTGTACTTTTAATACTTTTTCACTGGGACCCCTTATTTTGTATCATACAGCACCCAGGTCCCTAGTGACTATATTCGGTAAAACCCCCCTTGTTTAAACCATTGCCCCTAAGGCAACTGTTCCCCCTAGCATAGCTAATAGTGGTGGTTCTCAACAGAAGGGTGTAGTAGGGTTAACCGTGGGAACTGAGATGGATTCTGGCAGAGTCAGGATATCAACTCAAGCTGTCCTGATCTGTGATGTGGACATACCCATGTCCTCTACTGTGAGTCCCATTAACTTGGGCAAGGAGAGACAGACTCCTTTAATTAATGATAAAGTGGCTCAGGCCAACAGGGACACATGTGCTAGTGTCACAATGGTGACACCCAGCTTTGTGAACCCTGGACAGATCATGCTAGGGGAGAATTACCTAGTACAATGCCAACAAAGTATGGCAGTTGTTAATTTCTCCTGGGGAGGGGTAACTGGCCTAAAGAAGGTTGTTGTTAGCTCAGACTTCCCTGTAGAATGTTTGCTTGGCAATGACCTAGAATCTTCCGCCTGGGCTGAAGTGGAGTATAGGACCCATGCAGAAATGTTAGGAATCTCAGCACATGGCCTTGCTGTGACCAGGTCACAGGTCAAAAATTGCAACACTGAACAGGCACTGGATTCTGGAATAATGGACTAGTTGCCTACCAGGAGGAAAAGCAGTAGGGTTAAGGCAGTGTCTTCCCCCTTGCCTCAGAATGAGGATCAGCCTTCTGAGGAAGCTGATTTCGGGACCCAAGAAGGAACTGTCTTAGAACCTGATCAGGTTGAGTTTCTTGGGACAGGGGGACCTTCAAGGGCAGATCTGAGGCAGTCGCAGTTGGACTGCCCTTCTCTTGAACCCCTCGGACAGCAAGCTGCTGCTGAGGCTGTTGGGAATGCTAGTGGAACCCATAAGACTTATTGGGAAGAAGGGCTCCTGTATTCAGAGGCTAGAGACCCCAAGCCTGGTGCTTCCAGGAGGTTGGTCATACCTTTCGCATTCAGGGGCTTCCTTTTGACACTAGCCCATGATATTCCCCTTGCAGGACATCTTGGCCAGAACAAGACTTGGGACAGGCTTGTCCCTCACTTTCACTGGCCTCACATGTCAGAAGACACAAATGAGTTTTGTCGCTCATGTGTCACCTGCCAAGCCAGTGGCAAATCAGGTGGCACAACAAAGGCCACCCTTATACCACTACCTGTGGTGGGGGTTCCCTCTGAACCTGTGGGGATTGACATTGTTGGACCAATGGATCTCCAAACAGCATCTGGGCACAGGTTTATCCTGGTGGTGGTGGATCATGCCACCAGATACCCAGAAGCCATCCCACTTAGGACCACTACAGCACCTGTTGTGGCAAGAGCTCTTTTGGGAGTGTTCTCAAGAGGGGGCTTTCCTAAGGAGTTTGTATCAGACAGAGGTGCAAACTTCATATCTAGTTACCTGACTGCAATGTGGAAGGAGTATGGAGTGAACTATAAGTTCACCACACCCTTTCACCCACAATGCAATGGTCTAGTTGAAAGATTCAACAAGACCTTAAAGGGCATGATTAGGGGTTTCCCTGAAAAGCTCAGGCGGAGATGGGACATCCTCCTGCCCTGCCTTTTGTTTGCTTATAGAGAGGTCCCACAAAAAGGGGTTGGCTACAGCCCTTTTGAACTTTTGTTTGGGCATCTTGTAAGAGGACTCCTTTGTCTGGTGAAGGAAGGATGGGAGTTACCTCTCAAAGTTCCCAAACAGGACATTGTGGACTATGTACCTGGTCTCCGCTCCAGGATGGCTGAGTACATGAAAAAGGCATCCAAAAACCTTGAGGCCAGTCAGGAATTACAAAAAGCATGGCATGACCAAAAGGCTGTGCTGACTGTTTACCAGCCAGGGCAGAAAGTGTGGGTGTTGGAGCCAGTGGCCCCAGCAGCTCTCTAAGACAAGTGGAGTGGACCCCACACTATTGTTGAACAGAAGGGAGAAGTAACCTATTTGGTTGATCTTGGAACTCCCAGGAGCCCCCACAGGGTGCTTCATGTCAACAGACTGAAACCATATCTTGACAGGGCTGACATGGGCTTTCTCATGTCTACTGATAAAGGACAGGAGGAAGAGAGTGACCCTCTCCCAGACCTGCTCTCTCAGAACCCTGATGATGGATCAGTTGATGGTGTAGCCTTGGCAGGCAGCCTCACTAATCAGCAGCAGAGGGACTGTAGACAAGTTGTGCAGGCCTACAGACATATGTTTTCACTGACTCCAAGTAAGACTACCTGGTGCACTCATGAAGTGGACACTGGGGACAGTCTGCCTGTTAACCCCTTCACTGCGGGGCAGATTCCCCTGCTGTGCTGGGGGGCGGGGGACACGCACAGCGCCCCGGTGCTCATGATGAGCTTGAGCCACGGTTCTCGTGTGCTCATGACGAACTGAGCTCGTCATGACCAGGCCCGTTCCTTAGAACGCCCAGCACAGCAGGGGAATTAGCCTCGCGTGTGAGCGTTCTAACGGTCATGACGAGCTTTGCTCGTCATGAGCACATTAGAACCGTGGCTCATGACGAGCTCAGCTCGTCATGAGTATGGGAGGGGTTAAAAGTCAGATTTACAGGCAACCTGATCATGTCAGGGACTGTATCAGAACAGAGGTCCAAAAGATGTTGGAATTGGGAGTCATTGAGCCCTCAGAGAGCCCTTGGGCCAGTCCAGTAGTCCTGGTGCCTAAACCTCACACCCAAGATGGTAAAAGAGAGATGAGGTTTAGCGTGGATTACAGAGGTCTCAATGCTGTCACTAGGACAGGTGCCCATTCAATACCCAGGGCAGATGAACTCATAGACAGATTGGCATCTGCCAAGTTTTTGAGTACATTTGACCTGACAGCTGGCTTCTGGCAGATTAGACTATCTGATTCTGCAAACCCAAAGACAGCATTTTAAACCCCTGGTGGAAATTATCAATTTGTGGTAATGCCCTTTGGTCTGAAAAATGCACCTGCCACATTTCAAAGGTTAGTGAACCAAGTCCTCAAAGGCCTGGATGACTACTGTGCAGCTTATCTTGATGATATTGCTGTCTTTAGCTCCACCTGGGAAGATCACCTGATCCACCTGAAAAATGTTTTGGAGGCCCTGCAAAAGGCATGCCTAACTATCAAGGCTACCAAGTGCCAGACAGGGATGAGTCAGGTTGTATACCTGGGCCACCTTGTAGGTGGAGGTCAGGTTCAACCATTGGAGAGCAGGATCCAGACCATAAAGGACTGGACTGCTCCGACCACCCAGACACAGGTCAGAGCTTTCTTGGGCCTGACTGGGTACTACAGGAAATTTGTCAAGGGGTATGGTTCCATTGTGACACCCCTTAATGACTTAACTTCCAAGAAAATGCCAAAGAAAGTTCAGTGGACAGTAAGCTGTCAAAAGGCATTTGATGACCTAAAGTAGGCCATGTGCACTGCACCAATTCTGCAAAATCCAGAGTACTCCAAAGAATTCATTGTTCAAACAGATGCATCTGAGTTGGGGGTAGGGGCTGTGCTATCACAATGGAATAAAGATGGCCAAGACCAGCCAGTAGCTTTTATTAGCAGAAGGCTGACCCCTAGAGAGAAACGTTGGTCAGCTATTGAGAGGGAGGCCTTTGCTGTGGTTTGGGCACTGAAGAAGCTGAGGCCATACTTGTTTGGTACTCACTTCAAGATTCAGACTGACCATAAGCCCCTCTTGTGGCAAAATCAGACGATGGGTGAAAATCCCAAACTACTCAGGTGGTCCATTTCCCTACAGGGGATGGACTTTACAGTGGAACATAGACCCGGGACTGACCATGCAAATGCAGATGGACTATCCAGATATTTCCACTTAGAACATGAAGACTCAACTGGTCAAGGTTAGTTTAATGTCCCTGCGTTTGTGGCGGGGGGGGGTAGGAGAGTAGGGTCTGCTTTCTATGGTCACCCCCACTTTTTGCTGTGATTCTCTGTTTTTTTTTTACTTTAGACTGACTGTGGCCCTGTTAATCAGGACCACAGCCTAACTGTTCTCTCTCTAAATTGATATCATGTACTTTAGGTACATACCAGATTGGGTATTGTGTCACCTTTGTGAGTCCCTGTATAGTTTACCATAGGTACCCAGGGCATAGGTGCATCCAAGGCCTACCAGGGGCTGCAGCATGCATTATGCCACCCTTGGCTGGCCCTCCAAACTGACACCACAGGTCTGTTCACACAGCCTGGGTAAGGTGGTGTAATCACCCCTTACTTAGATATAGTATACCTATATCTACCTTATATATAAACACATAGTAACCCATAAGCCACTCCTATGGCAGGCCTTATCAATCCTGGAGGCAGAGTGCTTGGTTTTATGTGAGAGGGTGCCCTAGCATGAGCTGAGCCCCTCTGCAGCTTTCCGAACCATCTCCTTCTAGCTGTTCTATGATATAGCCATACCATATACTATTAAGTACATTATAATCCTTGCGGTTAATGCTAACTTTGGTTTGGCTTTATCGAAACATGTTGTGTAAGGTGTTAAACACTTTGGAATACTACCCCCCCCCGCCAGTTCTGTTGGGGGGTAGCATTCCACCCTTCTAGAGGGAAAAGACATGTATGTTACTGCTTTACCCCCTTAAAGTTAAATAGAGCCTCAGCATCACAAAATGGATGCTGCTGCCACAGACACGAGTCTGACCTCCTGCTGCTGGACGAAACTCCAGCAGAGGAGGCCTGGATAATAGGTTTCCTGTCCAAGGAGGTGCTAGCACCTCCCCAGACAGGCTTATGTGTATTGGGGCAGGGAGGGCTGCATTCAGTGAATGCATTTCAGACACTGCCTGGGGCACACAAGGTGCTCAATGCATAGCCAGGTTCAAACCAGTTGCTGGGGCACTCCAGCCCCGCTCTTACGTGAAACTAGACAAAGGGAAAGGGGTGTAAGCACCCCCTTCTCAGGTCCACGCATAGGAGGGACATTTCAGGTAGTCCAACCTCTAAACTTAGTATAAGTATAGGAGCTGTGTACCTAGGACTTTAGATTACCCTGGACAAATCTTTGAAACACATATCCTGGACCTTCGACGTTCCATTTCGACTGGAAGACAGAAGACATCTCCCTTGTGGTCAAGGAGTGACCAGCATGTGCAAACAGGCACCACCAGTAACTTGCCGGTCTGCTTTGTCGATGCTCCTGCCGGAACTTGAAGACTCTGCGACACAGGACATGGACTTCCAGACATCTCTGACCCTGCTCGACGATCCCAGCAAAGCTGAGACCCGTGGCGGACACGAGATACGTGGAACCGGAGCTCATCCTGCATTTTGCTAACTGCATCGACTCCCGAGGTTAACTCGCAGTAGTGCATTGGGGTATGAGAAGCCCTAGACCCGAGCACCATTTGCACTAAGCTCAGCCCTCCGCACTCCACGAGTGTCCCTTGAGGCCCGCTCTTGCATTTCAGCTCGACGTGTCATCCCGGTTCCTAGCCTCTTGGCTAGTGAGTCCCCCTGAAGACTTCCTTTGAATTCTAAATTTCTTTCCTGCTTGCTCCAGCTTCCCTGCAAAGGAGAAGCACCACAGACCTTGCTGGTCTGCACCGAAGCCAATCTTCATCTTCTGCGTGTATTGCGTTTGCCAAGGCTTGTTGGGTCCAATCCGGATACTGACACCACAGTCAACTCGATCCTTTGTGGGACAGCTCAAATCCAGCTCCTGGTTGTCGTCGACACCTCCTGGACCTCGTGGCTGCAGAGACAAGCTTCACCTCTTCACCTGAGATCACCGCAACATCGTCTGGTTCCTTCCTGGTTCCTTCCTGGTCACTGGCTAGTGACCCAGACTCTGTCCCCTCTGCTCTCAGGTTCTTCAGATCTTCGATCCACCCTTGGATCCACCCGGACACTCTTCCTCTGGTCGCCTGCAGCACTTCTTTGCAGATCTCCATTGAAAACGACGACGAAACCCGACACCAAAAGGCACATATGCACCCGACTTCCCTGGCTGAGGTAACACGAGTACTCCGGTGCTCCCGTGGGTCTTGACTCTCGAAGTATGCTAGTCTAAAGGGGTTTTGTCGTAGTCCATCCGGAAGTGCCCTTAAACAGTAACTTTGTAACTTCTACATTTCCCATAGAAAGTTAATGGTAACTCGCAGCTGTGTTTAGACACTGCACGCGTCTCCCGTGGGCCTCCTACTTCCTAAACTTTGGCTGTTGAGTGTAGCCCCAGCGATTCCCTAGGCCCTAGGCCTACTTTCTATTCCAGACGTGGTTCTTATACCATTATTTTAGTATATGGTTTGTGAGGCCCCTAGGGCAAAACGTATACTGTGCAACTTATCGTATGCTAATTAAGTAACTTGTACTGTGCTTTTACCTCTGACCTCAAAAAGAGTGCAGAGGGGTTGTGTTTAGAATAAACACATCTATATTTGATATATACCTTGTGTGGTGTCCTTTCATTTGGTATTCAAGGGATTATAATTGGTAAAACAACTAGCTTCACATGCTCTCTGAAGTCTCAGCCTATTGACTGCTGGTCCATGCTACCACTAGGATAGCTTCCTATAAGGTTTACTTTAGAACCACCATCAATAAGGGTCGATTAGACTGGTGCAAGGTGCCCACTAGAATAGTGGACATCATATGCCAGGCTAACTTCTCCCAGGTACACTCGGAGCCCAGGTGTGGACTAGACTGACACCCGAGTTACACCTGCAGCCGGACCTTTTAAAACTTCATGGGTTCTGAAAACCCATTTATTCACACAAGCTCCACTTTGAACAATTGAGTGTACGAGTTAGTGTTCATAGTTTATTAGTTCGTTAGCGCAAGGACACCCTAGGGTAATCACACACTTAACCAAAACTATTAGTTAATAAATAAACACAATCAGTAACGCATTGACCTATCCACATAAAACACGGTTCAGTGATCTGCGCGGTGCGCGCTCTTTGCAGCAGGCGCATTAACCCTCTGCACCACTTTTCCATAAGACAAACAACCCTGATCTCTCTCCAGCAGGAGCATTGATCGCCAGAGGTATCTTGACATTTTAATTGTTGCCTGAAAACTGCTGGACACACAAGGAACTCTGCAGCAGGTGTTTTTAAACCATAACTTATTTCTAGATACAGCGCCCCCTTAAACCAAGCAATGTGTGCAGCTGCACCGGTCTCACCGCTCTGTAGCCGGCCCCGGCTAGAAATAGATTCTCAGACATCCGAGTAAAGAATTCTTCAGTCCACGGAAAATGAACTATATTGCTCAAAAGATTCATCTTGTTTTTCGGGAAGGACACCCTAAAAACAACTTTGTTCAAGTTACCAACTGACTCTGCGACACAATGAATCATCATTTTCCAGTGCTGGGTTTTCAATAACAATCTGGTGCATTCTGGGAGCGGTAGTCGTGTTCATTTCAACTGAAACAACTGGACTACAGCGTCTGAGAGCAAGCCTTTCTAAATGCAACGCCTGGGACTGGAATACAGGGATCCTGCTGACATGGAGACATTTGGTACCCTTAGAGCTCCTTCAAAGTCGTAAAATGATTGCGGGTGGGGGATATTATCATTTCTGATCCTACATGACGTAATTGGAAACGTTGAGTTAAATCTGACCCCCTTTTTTTAACCTATTCCCAAATTAAAGTAATATTTAGAGAGGGCATTTTGCATTTTAAGATAGTCAACACTTCACTAAATCTGTGTGATCCTGGGCAAATCATTATTTTTCCCTGTGCATCTTTCAAAGCCATTAATAGCAGCGCTTAGAAATAGGCTGAATTCAAACTTTCAAACGCTACATGAAAATAGCTTTAGCATTTCGGTGACCCTGGACGTGCCTGGGACTCGGCTCGTGATGGGGGGGGGGGGGGGGGGGCACATAATACCCCCAATGAAAATGAACTGTAACAGTGGGCGCCCACCTAGCAGAGCCCTCCCGGGGCATCTGGGGGACAGGTGCAGCGCCTGAAGAATGTCCTAGCGCCGAGAAAGGCAGAGAGGGTGACACAGCGTCAAGACTCCGGCGCCAAGAGAGGCAGAGAGGGTGACACAGCGCCTAGACTCCGGCAGAGAGGGTGACACAGCGCCTAGACTCCGCAGAAAGGGTGACACAGCGCCTAGACTCCGCAGAAAGGGTGACACAGCGCCTAGACTCCGCAGAGAGGGTGACACAGCGCCTAGACTCCGCAGAGAGGGTGACACAGCGCCTAGAGAGGCAGAGAGGGTGACACAGCGCCTAGACTCCGCAGAGAGGGTGACACAGCGCCTAGACTCTGCAGAGAGGGTGACACAGCGCCTAGACTCCGCAGAGAGGGTAACACAGTGCCTAGACTCCGCTCTTACCATCTCGTTCTCCTCCCCTTGGTTGAGCAGGGCATGGCGGTGCTTCTCGGGGTCCCTCTCCATCCCGGGGGTGCCGCTGCCCTCTCCCCGCTGCCTGGGAGACGCCGGGCTCAGGATAGAAGTCTCTCCGCTCCTCCGCCGGGGTTAATGAGTGTCCTTTCCACGCCCCTGATCGCTTTTATTTTCCGAGCTCACACCGTCCGAATTAATGACAACTCCTGGCGCCTCCAACTCCTCCCAGACACAGGGCTTCTCCACTCCCTGTGTGCGCGTCTGGAGGTAGCCCTGGGCGCCCTTTATGTCCCTGTGACAGAACCCTGTGTGCGCCTGTAGACGAAGCCCTGTGTGTATCTGAGCCCTGTGAGCCTGTGGAGGGAGCCTTGGGTGCCCTGAGAGTGCCTGTAGACTTAGCCCTGTGCCTGTGGAGGGATCCCTGTGTGCGTCTATAAAGAGGGCATGTGCGTGCCTGTAGAGGGAGACCTGTGTTTACCTGAGCCCTGTGTGCTCCTCTGGAGTGAGCTCTATATGCACCTGTAGAGTGATCCTGTGCATGTCTGTGACAGCGCCCGGTGCATGTCCGAGGGAGCCATGTGTGTACCTGAGCCATGTGTGCCTGTGGAGGGTGCCCTGTGTGTGCCTGTAGATGGAGCCCTGTGTGCACCTGAGCCCTGTGTGCACCTGAGCACTGTGTGTGCCTGCGGAGGGAGCCCTGTGCATGTCTGAGGGAGCTCTGTGTGCACCTGAGCCCTGTGTGCGCCTGTGGAGCGAGTCCTGTGAGCACCTGAGGGAGCCCTGTGCGTACCTCAGGGAGCCCTGTGTGCGCCTGAGCCCTGTGTGCGCCTGCGGAGGAAGCCCTGTGCCTGCCTGAGGGAGCCTTCCTGTGAGCGTGCTGCAGGATCTCTGAGTGCCTGTGACAGAGCTCTGCTCTGTTAGTAGAGAGAGCCTGTATGGCTGTTGCAGGAGCCCTCTGCGTGACTGTGGAGGGGCCCTTTGGGAGCCCTATGTGTGCCTTTAGAGAGATACATGTGTATGGCCTGTGCACCCTGTATGTGCCTGTAGAGGGGACCCGGTGCGCCCGGTGGGTGCCTTTAGAGAGAGACCTGCATATGGCTGTTACAAAAACCCTGTGCTTGCCTGTGGAGGCAGCACTGGGTGCCCCGTATGTGCCCGTAGAGGGGACCGTGTGTGCCTGGTGTGTTCCTTTAGAGAGAGACTGTGTATGGGTGTTGCAGGAGCCCTGTGTGTGCCTGTGACATAGCTCTGTGCATGCCAGTGGAGGGAGCCTAGGGTGCCCTGTGTGTGCCTGTTGCAGGAGCCCTGGGCATGCCAGTGGAGGGAGCTCTGGGTGCCCTGTGTGTACCTGTTGCAGGAACCCTGGGCATGCCTCTGGAGGGAGCTTAGGGTGCCCTGTGTGTGCATGTTGCAGGAACCCTGGGCATGCCTGTGGAGGGAGCTCTGGGTGCACTGTGTGTGCCTGTTTCCGAAACCCTGGGCGTGCCTGTGGAGGGTGCCCTGTGTGTACGTGTTGCCGGAGCCCTGGGCGTGCCTGTGGAGGGAGCCCTAGGTGCCCTGTGTGTACCTGTTGCAGGAGGCTTGGTGTGCCTGTGGAGAGAGCCCTGGGTGTCCTGTGTGTGTCTATTGCAGGAGCACAGGATCTGCCTTTGGAGGAAGCCCTGGGCATCCTGTGAGGGCCTGTTGCAGGAGCCCTGGGCATGCCTGTGGAGGGAGCCCTGGCTGTCCTGTGTGTGCCTGTTGCAGGAGCCCTGGGCGTGCCTGTGGAGGGAGCCCTGGGCGCCCTGTGTGTGCCTGTTGCAGAAACCCTGGGCATGCCTGTGGAGGGAGCCCTGGGCGCCCTGTGTGTGCCTGTTGCAGGAACCCTGGGTGCATCTGGCAGGAGCCCTTTAGACAGGAGTAGAACTTATATCTGTAAATAAGCACAGGCAGCACAAGCCTAGAATCCCCAGAGTATATTCACAGGCCCAGATTGATCAAACCTCCACGCAACGCAGCAAGACACCGAGCTGCGCTGTGAAAGGGAGAGGGCAGGACTGCGCCATATTTAACATTCTATGGGGCAGATTTACAAGCCCCTCGCGACACTTTTGCACTGCCGTCGTGTCTCTTTTGTGACGCAGCCGCGATGTAAACAAAGCACCACGTTGCGACACATTTACAACGTGACGCATCTAGGGAGATGCATCACGTTGTAAAACCCTGCATCACAGTATACCTGCGTGAGGTATAATGTATGCAGGGTGGGCGTTCCCATGCAGGAAAGCCTCGTAAAAGTGACAGAGTGAAAAGATTTCACTGTGTCACTTCTATGACGCCACTGCGTCAAAACCTTACGCCTGCTTAAAGCAGGCGTAAAGAGTGACGCAGTACAATAAGTATAGGCCTCAACAAGCATTGCTGGAGTTGCATCATGCTAGCGACACGCCTTCAGCAATGTTTGACTTCTGGCCCAACAGATGCATCAGAATTACAGACCTGCTCATCACTACACTCGCCCGAGACCCTCCGCCAGAGCCCCCCGAGACAGACACAGCAGCCCACAACTTCAGACAATGGTTTTTAAAGCATGATGGATGGCGGAACCTTGAAACTAATGCACCTGATACAAAAATATGCCACTTATGTGAGAAAATTCCCCTTATTTTAACCCTTAGGTGGGGATCATGTGCACACTGATATGACACCCGCCAACACAATGCCAGTTCAGACAGAACTAAAACAAGAGTTAATCAAAAGCACAGGTGCACCATAAAACAAACAGTTTTTCAATAGTCACTTAGTAAATATAAATGTTCAGCAAGTCCGTTTTGTTTAAGATGATTTATTTTTCAACAAAGTGATAATAGAACAGCCGACGCGTTTCGTCCCAGCCGGGACTTCTTCAGGGCAATAGAAAATTCAATGTCCAGAATATGATGTCAAAACCAGAAAGTGATGTCGGAACCAGCTGTGTGGCAGACCGCTCTGTCAATCCCTATTTCCAATAAAAATGGTCAGTATCCATATGGATGTTCAAGAGATGGTTCAATCATGAAGGATCATGTATACACGGGTCTTGGTACCAAATACTATAAATATAGTATCCAAGTCTAGAGGATAAAATGATTAAACATCCAATTCTTCACGCGTAAATAAATATCCGGTGCACCAAATATTCGATGTGCACTATAATCTATGGATGACCAAGTGCCCCTTATAGTGGATATCCTGCCATCAAAAGAAGTATATTCGTGGTTCCACCTCCGTAGTTCTCGGAGAAGAAAAAGAAAGCAGGAAATAGCCGCCCAAACGAAAGGTCCCCTCAGTGTGTATAACGCCTGATGGTCATCCATCAGGCGTTATACACACTGAGGGGACCTTTCGTTTGGGCGGCTATTTCCCGCTTTCTTTTTCTTCTCCGAAAACTACGGAGGTGGAACCGCGAATATACTTCTTTTGATGGCAGGATATCCGCTATAAGGGGCACTTGGTCATCCATAGATTATAGTGCACATCGAATATTTGGTGCACCGGATATTTATTTACGCGTGAAGAATTGGATGTTTAATCATTTTATCCTCTAGACTTGGATACTATATTTATAGTATTTGGTACCAAGACCCGTGTATACATGATCCTTCATGATTGAACCATCTCTTGAACATCCATATGGATACTGACCATTTTTATTGGAAATAGGGATTGACAGAGCGGTCTGCCACACAGCTGGTTCCGACATCACTTTCTGGTTTTGACATCATATTCTGGACATTGAATTTTCTATTGCCCTGAAGAAGTCCCGGCTGGGACGAAACGCGTCGGCTGTTCTATTATCACTTTGTTGAAAAATAAATCATCTTAAACAAAACGGACTTGCTGAACATTTATATTTACTAAGTGACTATTGAAAAACTGTTTGTTTTATGGTGCACCTGTGCTTTTGATTAACTTCAGACAATGGATCGACGACTGCGCCAACACCATTGCCCCGGTCAGGAAACCCCCCAACAGGTGCACTAACACGAGAGCCATCTGGTTCAACACCGACCTCCAGAACTCCAAGCACACCAGCAGAAGACTCGCGAAGCAATGGCACAATGACCAGACACCAGACAACCACACAGCCCTCATGAATGCCAGACACAAACACCTCCAGCTCATCCGATCAGCCAAAAGAACCTCTTTCAAGGAATGCATCAACAACAACGCACACAACAGCAAAGAGCTCTTTAGCATTGGGAAAGAACTCGCCCCCCAGCTCCAATGACGTACCGCTGTCGCAAGAACTCTGCAACTCCCTGGCTACCTTCTTCCACCACAAGATTGCAGACATTCACAACAACTTCGACACCCAGGTACTGACGACTGAGGCTGACACCCCCGACTCAACACCCACCAAACACACCGACCTATTGCTCTCCTGGAGAAACATCAACGACGAAGACACCATCAAAATCATGAACACCATCCTCTCAGGCTTACCTCCCGACCCCCATATCTTCAACAAGGAAAGCGCAATCATCGCATCCCAACTCCGAAAAATCATCAACAGCTCCTTCAAGACCGCCACCTTCCCAGAGAGCTGGAAACACGCTGAGATCAACGCCCTCCTCAAGATACCCAAGGAGGACCCAAAGGACCTCAAGAACTTCTGACCCATTTCCCTACTCCCGTTCCTGGCAAAAGTCATGGAGAAGACCGCCAACAGACAACTGACCTACTTCCTGGAAGAGAACAATGTCCTGGACTCAATTCGGGTTGCGCAGCAACCACAGCACTGAAACCGCCCTCATCGCCTCAATGGACGAGATCAGAACCATACTAGACAAGGTCGAAACCGCGGCCCTCATCCTCCTGGATCTCTCAGCCGCCTTCGACACCGTCTGCCACCACACCCTGCGCACACGCCTCCACGACGGAGGGATCCGAGGCAAAACCCTGGACTGGATTACCTCCTTCCTTACCGGCAGAACCCAGAGAGTCCGCCTCCCCCCGTTCCGAAGCCACCCTGATCCCCTGCGGATGAGGTACCTGCACGCTGCACTGCGCTCTGCGCTCTAATTGCCGCGCTGTTACTTTTTAACTTACCTATTTGCTATTTGAGTTTTTATCAGTTGCTCTTTTCCCCTGCTTTTAACTGGGACTCATTTTCTCCCATTACTCGCACTTTAATCGGCATTACACCGCTGTTTAGCGGGTCCGGTTCCTGGGGTGGGGAACTTTTCGGCGCCATCTTAGAGTGGTGTGGACTGTCAGTGGGCGGCACTTGCGAGCGGTCTAGCACTCCGGATGATCAGAGGGACGCTTATTTAAAGCTCCCCTCAACTCGCAGCGGGATCACGCAGCGGGCGCGCCCTCGCTGCGCCTGAGTCGCACCAGAGTCCTGCCCGTCTGCGCTCGTCAGCGCTAAGGAAGTGCGGGTCTCGGCAGGACTCTATGCAGTAGTCTTTTCACCATGATTCCGCCTATTATCAGGTATCAAAGGGAGGATCTGCTGGCCATTCGGGGCCGGATTACTACCTGCGATCTTTCGCCTGTGGATCCGGTATGTGGCCCTTATCGTTGTATTTGTGGTGGCTGGGCATTAAACACTCCGTCCCTTATTCGATCGCTGGACTCGCCATCTCTGCATAAAAGAACGGTAGGATTGCGTGATCTGAACATTTGGAATCTGAATGTCAGATCACTGGTAAAGCACCATCAGGAGATATATGATCTCCTTAAAGATGAATCTCCTGATGTGCTTTTCATGACCGAAACCTGGTTGCAGGACTCGGACTCTTCCATACTTAACTTGGCCTTCCCCCCAGATTACTCTATCTTCACTCTTAATCGTGCTACTAGGGGGGGAGGAATTGCAATGGCCAATAAGCTGTGCTATCCTTGCGAGTGGAAGGCCTTAAAACTCACAGGATGTGAAAGTGCTCTTTTTAAGATTTCGTTCAGCCATCACTTTACTTTCTCTGGCTTACTAATATATCGCCCTCCGGGGTGCGATTCCGCTTTTAGGGCAGCGCTCCCGGATCTAATTAGCACGGAGGCATTAGGCTGCGCTAATTTTAATGTTCTCGGAGACCTCAATCTTCATTTTGACTGCCCGTCCTCGCCCCCCATTAGGAGCATTCTGGCTGATTTAGAGGCCTTGCAGCTCTTCCAGTTGGTTGTTTCCCCCACTCATAGAGACGGCCACATCCTTGACCCTTTTTTCACTAACTTAGAGGGAGTCAGGGCACTCTGTCCCACCCAGATGGTCTGGACAGACCATATGCTGGTGAAAATGTCATGCCCCGTATCTGAACCTTCTTTTATACCCCAGGACAGATTAGTTTTGAGACGATATTGGAACAAATTGAAATTGGAAGACTTTTACCATTTGTTGGAGGAGGCACCACTGGGCCCTTTCACTGATGTTGACCGCGGATATGATTCTTTTTGTGAGTTGATCTTCCAGGCCTTGGATTCTTTGATCCCCCTGGTATGGTCAAAGTGCCGTTTGAAAGAGCCCAGCCCTTGGTACGACAGCGCCTTAGCGTCTCTGAAAAGAGCCTGTAGACAGGCCGAGAGGCTTTGGAGGAAATCGTTTGATCCCGAACTGAAGGCCTGCTATCTTGCTAAAATTCAAATCTACCATAGGGCGGTGTGTAGAACACGAGCAGCCTTTTATGCCCAAGAGTTTCAGAACAGCTCGAATCCCTCGAAACTCATTTTTAAGGTGTTAAAGGATCTCATGGCTAAGAGGACAACGGCGGCAGAAATATGTTCGGACTCCCATTGCGAGGGTCTGGCCTCCTTTTTCCTCGAGAAAGTTCAAGCCATCTATCGAACCTTCTCGACAGGATCTCCAAATCTTAATGCAGAGCGGGTCGGCTGCATCTCGGGAAGTAGTGAGTTTCTCACTACCCTGCCCTCCCTATCTGTGGAGGCCTTCGATTCCCTGAGCCTTAAAATTAAGTCTGGATCTCCTGTTGATCCACTGAAACCGACTCAGTTTAAGAATATGTCGCCGTTATATCGCACTCCGGTGCTCTCTTTGATCAATTTATCACTTTCCTCTGGTGTAGTTCCCATTAGGTGGAAACAGGCTGTAGTTACACCTATTCTGAAGAAGGCTACCCTGGACCCCCTTAAACCTGAGAACTACCGCCCTATTTCCTTGCTCCCTTGGGCTACGAAAGTTGTTGAGGCCCATGTAAATGGCATTCTTGCAGACCATCTCACTAGGGCTAATATTCTTGACCCTACCCAGAATGGGTTCCGTGCGGGCCACAGCACGGAGAGGCCCTATTTTCTATGGTCGAACATCTGCGTTCTGTGCTTGATGCGGGTCGGACGGTGGCACTATTGTTATTAGATCTCAGTGCCGCGTTCGACACGGTCTCGCACAGGATTTTGCTTCAGCGACTTGAGGAAGTGGGCGTTACGGGCACTGCCCTATGTTGGTTTCGATCTTTTCTTACGGAAAGATCATTCCAGGTTGCGATTCCACCCGGTAAGTCCAAATTCTACCCGCTGGAGCTGGGGGTCCCACAGGGCTCATGGTTGAGTCCCACTCTATTTAATCTTTACGTGAGGCCGCTGGCTGCGGTGGTCAAGCAATGGGGCTTGACGATGGTGTCATACGCAGATGACACGCAGCTGGCGGTCACGTTGAGTGGGGACTCAGACATGGAGGCTTCCAGGTTCCGTGATGGCTTACGGGCAGTGGCCAACTGGATGAATTCCAACTGTCTCCAGTTAAAAACCAAGAAGACTGAGGTTATGGTGGTCGGCAAGCAGGTGGGGTTGTGGGGTGACAAGTGGTGGCCTCCTGAATTAGGTGTGACCCCCTCTCCAGCATCGGAGATAAAAAATCTTGGGGTCTGGCTTGACCCTACCCTCAGTGTCATTTGTCACACCAAGAAGTTAGCGGCCTCTTGCTATGGCATTATCAGAGGACTTAGACCTATCCTTAAATTTTTTGATGCCTCCACCAGACAGCTGGTGGTTCAAGCATCAGTGTTGTCCCGGCGGGACTACGCCAGCTCGCTTTTAGCTGGGATTAATCAGTCAGAACTTACCCGGCTGCAGCGAGTTCAAAATGCTGCAGCCAGAGTGGTGATAGGTCTGCCTAGGCAGTGCTCGGTCTCTAAATCTTTGCACGCTCTCCACTGGCTCCCTGTAAATCAGAGGACTTAAATTCAAGGTTCTTTGCCTTGCGTTTAAAATCCTCAAGGGTACTTCTCCCCAAATTTTGGAGAACCTGCTTACACCGTATGTACCCCCGCGAACCCTCAGATCTGGGGGGCATGGCTACGAGCCGATCATGGCGGACGTGTAGTGATAGAGCTCCGTCCATAGCCCTTGAAACTAGCTAATTATCCTATCTACCTGCAACGCGACCCACCTCAATTTTGCACCCGGAGCTTCAACAGGCGAGCGGTGAGCTGCGACGGCGAGCTGCCTCCCCCAAACGCAGCCTAACACCCTGGCGGACTGCGGCGGTTGCTGGGGCCTACCGACACGAGGGAAGCCGCGACCTCGATTTGCCCGAAGGCCTGCTTGCTGATCGGTGACGGCGGACTGCAGAGAGTATCCCGGAGATGTGCGAGGGCACGGGACTCGCCCGCGCGCCCAAGACCAACACCTAGCGCCTGCTCCCTCCAGCGCCGGACTGTTCCCCCCCCCTGGGTGTCCGGGGGGGTCCGCCCTGCTCTTGCTGCCCCGACCTCAGCCGGCGAAACGACAGGACCGGCCCAGCGCCTGCCTCTGTGGCGCGGAGGTGTCCACACTTGCCTGTAGACCGGCACGGAGCATGGGACCGGGGGAGCAGAGGCGAGATCGGTGACACCGGGAAGATCTTGGCACCTATCTGGGACGCACGGCGGCTTCAGGGCGCGGACCGACGCCGCGGCGGTGCTGGCGGGCGCCATCTTACCTCTTCTCCGGGCCCCCGGAGTCCCTGAGCAGGCGGCGCTGCGGACTGCAATACTTGGAGCACAGTGAGTCAGCAAAGGTGCCGTAGCCCTGGGGACACAGCAAACAGCCTACAAGGTCCCTGCAGTCGCCTTGCCGGTGGCAGCCCCGAGCAGCATCGAGGGGCCCGGCTGCGTAGCGACCCACGTGGCAAATCACCGCCTCCAGGACCACTGCTACTGGGAAGGGTACGTGGCGCTTTTGCCCTGCCTCTAACGGACCCCCACCTGCCACGCAATAGCCCGCACCTACCGCCCCATTAAAGCCTGCACTGTGTCCGCACGGAGGACCCTGCATAGGGCGCTGCCGCGCCCGTCAGAAGCGCTACCACTGCCGCAGAGCCGGCGGCTCCACTCAACTCGCGGGAACCAGTACTGCCATTGCCTCCTCCACTGTTGCGTCGGTGGCCGCGAAGACGCTCTAAACCCAGAACGTTGTGTGTCGCAAGGCGGTAGGGGCTGGGACCAGAGCGCGCGATTGATCCAACATCACCCTGCATACCAGATCGATGGGGAGGCACAGGGGCAGGGCCCAGGACCACGGCGCGTCGACGGACATGCAATCCACCGGCTCGGAGGACCCACTAGCCTCCTCTAATATGGACATGGTCCCACCGACAGGGAAGGGAACGCAGGATGCCAAACTGGACCTCATCCTCAACGAACTACGGGCCACGAGGGAGGCGCTCGAATCACGTATGGATAGCATGGCGACGGGCCTCTCGTTGCTCCGGGCGGATCACAACAAACTTGCGGAGAGGGTCTAAGAACAAAAACTTGCGCTGAATGATCTCATACCACAGCAAACGGAACACTCCACGCGGCTGGAAGGCATGGAGAAACAACTCAAGCAGCTGTGGGACAGGGTGGACGATGCAGAAGGACGAGCCCGCCGCAAACCGTCCGCATTTTGGGCATCCCGGAGCGCAGCGAGGGGAGGAATCTTACTCAATTTGTGGAGGACTGGCTCAGGAAAATGGTGGGCCCGGAAGATCTTACTGCACTATACAGCGTAGAACGGGTGCATAGAATGCCTTAAAAACCGCCGCAACCAGGGGCACCGCCACGTCCCTTAATCGCGCGCCTCCTTCAATATAAGGACCGCGACACAGTGCTGCGCGCAGCCCGTGAGAAAGCGCTGATTCGCTATGAGGACAAGAATATCTCCGTATATCCAGACTTCATACCGACGGTACAGCGAGCCAGGTCCACCTTCTTGGGGGTGAAACGCAAGTTACGTGAGAGAGAATTGAAATATGCCCTCCTGTTCCCCGCCCGCCTCAAGATCCTACATGGTAACAAATCATACTTCTTTGATTCGCCAGAGGAAGCAGAGGAGTGGATGGAGGTGACGCTAACTCCACCGGCCTCGCAAGACCCTTTTACGGACGCCAGGAGCGACGGACGTCGGAGCTCAGCGGGACGGAAACACACCGCCTCCAACACTGGACGGGCCCCCTCGCCAAGGTCACCACCGAAGGGACAAGCCGCAAAGAACCGCTCAGAGGAACAATCACAGGTGGCACAGCTGACAGAGGAGGCGCTCGACGCTCACGACGCGGGTACAGCTAGGGACCTGGCCAGCAACTCTGACACACATACAGAGGTGTCGGGATCGGCGGACAGCCTGCAGCTCTTCCCCAAGATCACGGCACAAATGGCAGAGAAATTTTAACATCAGCGCCTTGAACGATATCCGGGTGGTAATGTATGAACCATATAACTCTCCGCACTTAGGTGGGTTGCCTGAGGGTTTGGTTTACTAAGGGCTGCTATGCCACCGCAGGCCAGTACAAGTCGGGCACTCGTAGACTGCACCCCCCATCGCATGCACACGGATCTGTTTGACTTATACCCATGTTGGGTATCATGGTTTGGACCCCGAGCCCGTTGTCCTGGGGACCTTAATGTTCAGGGGTTACCTGTTTGCATGACACTCCTCTCCTATTGTAAGATGTACTTGGCGTGTACGCCCACGAGCTCAACATTTTCATGTTACACGATCAGTCATGGGGCCACTTAACGTTTACAACTTGTGCACCTGGAATGTACGGGGCATGGGCTCGGTTCACAAGAGCCACAGGATACTGGCTCAGCTTACCCGCAGGGGAGTTATGATAGCTTGCCTCCAAGAGACACACTTGAACGGTGCTGAGAACTCAAAGCTACTGAAGAAATGGAAGGGACAACTTTTCGCTACGTCATACTCCGCTTTCTCCAGGGGGGCCGCTATTTGGCTTCGTAATTCTGTTCCCTTCAAGCCAATAGAGCAGAGAATTGACAAGGAGGGTAGATATGTGTTTGTGAGGGGCTTACTAGATGGTGCCACTGTTGTACTTGGATGTGTGTATTCACCGAACTCGGGCCAATCGGATTTTTTGGTCCATGTCAATGGAGTCTTAGCGGATTGGGCAGATCATCAATGGGTGGTTGGAGGGGATTTTAACGCTGTGTTAGACATTGCATTGGATAGGTCGCACCCGCCACTACACGCCACAGAAAGCAGGAGACAGGCGGATGCACTAGCACAGTGGGCAGAGAGATGGGACCTAGCGGATACATGGTGCAGTATGCACCTGCTGGACAGGGAATATACTTTTTTCTCCCCGCCACACCAACTGCACACCAGAATTGACCACATATTTTGCTCCCGCTCCCTACTGGGAGCGATTCTCCAGGCCCAGCACATGGGAAAGACCCTCTCGGATCACAATCCTGTCGAGTTGACTTGGCAATGGGGCCGGCTACTGACACCATTACCGACCTGGAGGTTGCCCACGGAACTGCTAGAAGACACGGTCTTCAGGTCATCCATGGCAGACACCATTGAGAGTTACTTCGACACGAATGCTGACACTGCTAGCTCCCGACAAATAGAATGGGACACGTTCAAAGTCTTCATTAGAGGGGAAGCGATGGCCACCCGAGTGGGCATGAGGAGGGAAGTGATCGATAACCTGAAAGACGTGGAGGGTAGGCTGGCACTACTAGAGAGTGAAGCTGCGGGCACGAACTTACACTTCACACCGCTACAAGACGCGCGTATAAAACACGCTGAATTGCTTGAAGACTTGAGATTGTTAGACTACAAGGAATATACTAATAGACAGCACACGCAGGCGGATAGATCGGGCCCCCTGCTGGCCCGTATTATACGAGACTCTCCGGCGTACCACCCAATCTTGGAAATAACGGATCAGGAAGGCACACTGGCTTCGACTCAAATAGGAGTCAACACTGCATTCAAAGACTACTACACCACACTATATGGCCCACACCAAAGCCTTTCACAGACTGCACTAGAGGACTTTATGAGGGACTTGGAACTGCCCCAACTCACTGCTAGGCAAAGCGACAACTTGAAACGTAACATTACTGTTGCGGAGATTAGACAGGCAATACACACACTCCCGAGGAATAAAACCCCTGGGACGGACGGCCTGCCGGCCGAATTCTATGCCACATTTATAGACCTACTAGCCCCACGGTTACAAACCATTTATCTAGAAGCACTACGGACCAACTCCTTCCCACAGTCATCCCTCCAGGCTTTGATAACTTCCCTCTTAAAACCGGGTAGAGATGGGATGCAACTAGCCAACTACAGGCCCTTATCTCTCCTTAACACGGACTATAAGATACTGAGCAAGGTACTAGCGACAAGATTGGCACAATACATCCCGCAACTGATCCACCCTGACCAGTGCGGGTTTGTACCTGGTAGAAGCACGGCCATGAACCTTAGGAGACTTGCCCAACTGATGCTCCGAAACCCGGAGGAAGTGGGCACTGAGGGCTGCATCTCATTGGATTTGAAGCAGGCTTTTGACTCCCTAAGATGGGATTTCATGTTTGCTACGTTCACGAAATTCGGGATACCTCCCGAATATATTGCGTGGGTCAAACTACTCTACACCCGCCCTACGGCTCGGGTGCGCACGTCCAAATACATCTCAGAGCCCCTAGCCATAGCAAGAGGTACCAGACAGGGTTGCCCGCTCTCCCCGCTCCTCTTTATCCTGGCGCTTGAACCGCTGCTCTTTAAACTCCGGACTGTGGCTCCCCACCGAGGCATTCGGAGAGGCGAGACGATTCACATAGTGTCCGCCTACGCTGACGATATTATCCTATACCTCCACGATCTGCGGGGCGACCTGGACCCTATACCTCAACTATTTGAGGACTACAGGTCATTATCGGGCCTTACCATAAGCGAACCCAAGTCATACGGGTACTGCTTTGCTGCCACTGGCTCATCTACACCACTGCCTTTCACGCCACACACCTTTCAAATAGCGGACACCACTTTCCGCTACCTTGGGATCCAAATATACAGAGGTGCCGAAGAAATGATAGACGGTAACCTCGGCAGAGCTATGAGGGCACTCAAATCACAGATACAATTTTGGTTATCGTTGCCCCTATCGGTGACAGGCAGAGTGACCATCTCAAAGATGGTAGTGCTTCCCCGCCTTATTTACTATTTCACTAATCTGCCATTCATGATCCCCGCCACAACGTTCAAGGCGCTAGATACACTCCTCACGGAACTCATATGGGGATCAGGGAGAAGGCGCATTGGACTTGCTAAGTTGCAGCTCGCCCCGGGAACTGGGGGTATGGGAGTACCTGACTTCAGAGCCTACAATTTCGCATGTCAACTGCAGTGGCTGGCCTACTGGCTAGCGGGTCGGAACCTGCATGAAATTGACATGTCGGAGGAAGACCGCTCCAAAGGGAAAATCCATGTCTTACTATTACCCCGCTCGGAGTTGCCGAGGGACACCTCGCCACTTCTCCGGCTTGCAGTACAATACTGGCGGAAAGCGCTAAAATACACTACCCCCACCACATCGTATGCCCCCACAATCCCACTACTGGGTATCCCGCTGGAGTCGGGACTGCTCACGATTCACAAACTCATGTCATGGCACGACACGGGTGTGACGCACGTAGGGGACCTCTTTGCGGACGGACGCATGTTGTCCTTTGAAGACTTCAGAACTGCACATAATGTTCCCGGGGGATCGTTCCTCCTGCATGCTGGCCTCCGTCACTACGTAACAGGAAGGTGGGCGCACGAGGGAGTGGAACCATCCACGAACCCTCTGATGACAATGCAGTACCTAATGGGTACGGGAAGTCATTTGACTAAGTGGCTTACTGCTGGTATCAGATCAGGCCGAGCGGTCTCGTTATCGCTCCTCAAGACCAGATGGGAGGGCGACATAGGGAGGCCACTTCGGGATAAGGAATGGGAGCGTATCCTTCAATTTCCCAAAAGAGTGGCTAGGAACCCCAAATTCAAGTTCATTCAGCTAATGATACTACATAGGGCGTATTTAACTCCACACCGCATACACGCCATGTTCCCTGACGCTGTTGACAAGTGCCCCCGATGCGCCGCGGATGATGCTTCACTGGTACACATGTTATGGGACTGCCCAAAACTGGGCTATTACTGGGCCACTATTAGTGAATCGCTTACCGGAGCAGGTGCCACGCTACAAACACACACCTTAGAGTATGCGCTACTGGGGCTGGGACCAGCGACACGTAAAAGGAGTGTAGCGACACGTTTCACAGATATGGCCATGCTACTTGCGAAACGTGCGATCACGTGAGGTGGAAGTCGCCCAAGCCACCTGATCCTGAATTGTGGAAAACGGAAGTAATACGTTGGGGTAAGGCGGAGGGTGAAGTGCTGTAGCGCAAAGAGCGCAGGGGCCTCAGGAAAACGCCGATTTCACTGGACTGGTTTGCCATGCTGGGGATATTTGAGACAGGGGGTGATGATGAGTCTAATGTTTCGCTACCCATAGCCTGACCTATAACCTGCCCCCCCCCCCCCGGGCCCGCATGTACCGTGTACCGTGGAAGTCCTGGTGTACTTGCTCCTGATATGGGATAACCCTTAATGTTTTTGCTTATGTCACTGACTGATTGTATAGAAGGTCATTTTTGAAAAGAGCTGTTTTATGGGTACAGCCAAGTACCACCTGATATATACATGCAAGGTGTAAGAGTGTCAAGGGTGGGACTATTGTGGGTGGCGGGTGGGAGTTCTCCTGTTCCTAAGGGATTTGTTCACCTCCTCAGAAATACAAAAAAATGTAAAATGTACAATACACCTACTGTTATTATGCTTAATAGAGCACACCTATATGTGGCTTCATCATATGATAACTTTTTTGTACTGGGGCTCTAATCACTATGCCAATAAACAGATTTTCAACAAAAAAAAAACCCTCAGATCTTTGGGTCAGAATCTGGCTGTGGTCTCGCGCTTCAGGCTGAGTAGAGCTGGTGGCCGCTCTTTTCGAGTGCTAGCGGCGAATTGGTGGAACTCTCTTCCTCCTCATATCCGGGCTATGGATGACCTTTTTCAATTTAGACGCGCCATTAAGACCTTCCTATTTGTCTAGCCCTTAGGCCGTTCCTGTGGCCCGTTTGTTTTTCTTCCGGTGTTGTGTTGTGTTTGCCTTGTCAAAGCGCCAGGACGCCCCTTCGCTGGGGCAGCTGTGCGCGGTATAAGTAAAAATAACATAACATAACAACATACCCCAAGGATCATCCCGCAGCCCGACCCTTTTCAACATCTACATGGCACCACTCGCCAACATCGTCCCAGCACACCACCTCAAAATTATCTCGTACGCAGACGACACCCAGCTGATCCTCTCCCTCACCAAGGACCCGGCCACGGCCAAATCCAACCTCCACAAAGGAACGAAGGCCGTCGCAGACTGGATGAAGACCAGCTGACTGAAACTGAACTCAGACAAGACGGAGGTCCTCATCCTTGGCTCCACCGATGACTCTTGGTGGCCAACCACGCTGGGAGCTGCCCAGACACCCACAAACCACGCACTCAATCTGGGGTTCATCCTGGACTCAACACTCTCTATGACCCAGCAAGTCAACACTGTTTCCTCCTCCTGCTTCAATACCCTCTGCATGCTCCACAAGATCTACAAATGGATCCCCACCAAAACCAGGAAAACGGTCACCCAAGCACTCGTCAGCAGCAGGCTGGACTATGGCAATGCCCTCTATGCAGGAACCTCGGCCACACTCCAGAAGAGACTCCAGCACATATAAAACGCCTCCGCACGCCTCGTCCTCGGACTCCTTCGCCACAGCCACATCACCACCCACCTAAGAGACCTGCATCGGCTCATGGTCAACGAAAGGATCACCTTCAAACTCCTCACCCACACCCACAAAGCACTCCACAATCCCGGACCAACATGCCTCAACGAACGACTGTCCTTCTACACCCTGAACCGCCTGCTTCGTTCTGCCGACCGCTCCCTCGCCACCGTCCCACGCATCCGGCGAGCGACCACCGGCGGCAGATCATTCTCCCACCTCGCTGCAAAGACATGGAACACCCTTGCCGCCCACCTGGGCCGGACCCAGGACCTGCTGACCTTCAGGAGACTCCTCAAAACTTGGCTGTTTGACCAGTAGCTGCCCCCCCTCCCCCTTAGTGCCTTGAGACCCTCACGGGTGAGTAGTGCCCTCTTCAAATGCTTGAGTGATTGATGGTGCACCATATTGTAAATACGGTGCATCCATGATGGCACAAGAGTATCGCAGGCTGGTGCAGGGAACTGACGCATCTTTACAGATGTGTCAGTTTCTTGTAAATCTGCCCCAAAGGTGCATTCCTGTCCTTTCCATGAGCCGGTGCACAATGTGCTGCTAGCTCCAATGCAGGCACCCTTGCACAATAGTGCATTCCTGTCCTTTCCATGAGCTGGTGCACAATGTGCTGCTAGCTCCAATGCAGGCACCCTTGCACCATAGTGCATTCCTGTCCTTTCCATGAGCTGGTGCACAATGTGCTGCTAGCTCCAATGCAGGCACCCTTGCACCATAGTGCATTCCTGTCCTTTCCATGAGCTGGTGCACAATGTGCTGCTAGCTCCAATGCAGGCACCCTTGCACCATAGTGCATTCCTGTCCTTTCCATGAGCTGGTGCACAATGTGCTGCTAGCTCCAATGCAGGCACCCTTGCACCATAGTGCATTCCTGTCCTTTCCGCCTGCGTTGGAGCACAATTGGTAGCCTAGTAGTAACTTAGGCACCCTTGCACCATGGAGCAAGGGTGCCTTTGTTGCAAGCAGGCTTGTTTTTGTGCAGGAAGGGGCAACAATCCTGAGAGGTGTTTTCCTCTCTCTCTGAGTGCTGCAGCATATTCCTCTTTGTTACGCCTGCTCTGGGCAGGCGTAAGGTTGTGGCGCTGCCCCATGTTTACATGATTAAGTAAATCTAAGCAGCGTCAAAATCCATGGTTGTTGCGTTAGGACACACACCACAACGCCCATGGAATGGCTCATTGATGTTGAGAAGGCAACACAGACACTTGCGCTGCTTTGTCTTACTTCATATCTATGAGGCCATGCAAAGCCGCAAAGGGTGGCCTTATGTTGCCTCATATATATGATTGAGAGGCTTGTGCCACCGAAGCATCAAGAAGGTGATGCTCCAGCCGCGCAACCCTCTAAAAAAATATATATATTTCCCCTAGCCTTTTGATGCATTACCAGGTCCATCACCAATGGTAAATCTGGGAATGCACCAAAATACATTGGTGGGTGAGTGAAACCACCCACGCTCCACCCATGGAATGCCTCCCTGAGGCAGAGTAATGCAAGGCAGTAACTAGTGCCCCCTGCGCTACTTCATATTTTCCAAGCACTGCTACCCACGCAAGGTGGCCTCGCGTTGTTTGGCAGATCGGGCTTTAGTGGTACGTTGCCCTTGCATTATCTTCCATGACACAAGGGCAACGCAACACTATGATGAATCCAGCCCACAGTGTCTGCACTTTTTAAAAAAAATTATGTTTATTGACATTTTCAAAAACAAGAACAAGCATACATAAGGCCATTCGCACCGCTTCTCTTTGGGGGCATAATCACTGGCTGGACAGGAGTTTACCTATGGAACCTTGGTCCTAGTGCCGGAGGCTGCTACTGCTCACTGGTCCCCCCCGCTGCCGCTTCCTGGAACACCGCGGCCGCAGAGCGGGGGGACCACAGCCTCCACAATACATTGCTGCTTGGCCCGCCTCCCTCCGCTCATTGACGCGCCCGGAGGCGCTTAAATCACAGACGCTACTTCGGTGGAGCGGGAGACCATTCGCACCGCTACTCTTTGGGGGCATAATCACTGGCTGGACAGGAGTTTACCTGTGGAACCTTGGTCCTAGTGCCGGAGGCTGCTACTGCTCACCGGTCCCCCCACTGCCGCTTCCTGGAACACCGCGGCCGCAGAGCGGGGGGACCACAACCTCCACAATCCATTGCTGCTTGCCCCGCCTCCCTCCGCTCATTGATGCGCCCGGAGGCGCTTAAATCACAGACGCTCCTCCCGCGTTGCGGGACACGCGCGGGCGGCGCCGGACAAAGCCCGGGCCAAGGGCGGGCCCGTTTTAGCCCGTTTGAGACCGTTGGAGGCCAGACCGGGCCACCCTTCTTTCACGTGATGCTCTGTACATCTACGACATTAAGTTAAACTGTAAGTACCAGCTTGGTTGATCACCTACAGTAAGATGTCAGCACGCGAAAGCAGAAGTAAGGGTGTGAATCCAAGTGGGAACTTAACAGGGACATTGGACAATTTCATCATTCGGGCAAATTCAGTTATCGATCAGGGGATCACTTTAATGGAGCGCCGGGTTTCCCAAGACCTTGCCCTAGCGAAAAGATCCTCCATGGGACACCTTGCTAATGCCCGTACCCCTGAGCCATTACCCCGAGTAAACATCATAGACGCTCCTCTGACTGTACATAACCCCCCTACTTCGCAGGCTCAGGAATTCACCTCACTAGCTGATCAGCTTCAAATATCTATGGCTGCAGAAACGACTATAGTGTCTAACTATAGCTCACCTGAGAGACCATACACCAGGCAGACGTGAGGGAGGCAAGAGGGAGCGATACCGAAGAGGAAGCGGGGTGCAAACGATGCTGCTAGAGGCAGAAAGCCCAAACTTGCCAAACAAGCTTGCAATAGTAACTCATTACCATCGGGTCTGGGCACTGTGACTGTGAATCAATTAGAGACAACTGGGCCTTCAATGCCGCTCGTACACACCCCCTGTGTGTCTAAACCTGATGGTACAGCTCTGGCACTGGAGGATTTAGATCTCGCCAACCTTGGTTCTTTACTAAAGTCTTCTTTTAAATCATTTGAAGACAGGCTCCTACAAATTGAGCTTCGGCTAGCCAAGATCGAGGATGCAACACTGAACATTGCGGACAATATTTAAGTTAACTGGGATGTCTCTGGGTATTGCTCAACAGAATTCTGCACAGGGGGGGTCGCATGCTATTACTTCAACTCTAGCCCCACCCACATCAAATGTATCTATAGCTAAGCCATGTGCTCCTGCGATATTACCTGTAATTACGACTATAGGGGTGGACGTTGTTAGGCCTACTGAATACCCCGGGACGTATCCGACTCAGTGCCCTCTAGGAAGTTAAGAGTTGATTTACCACCAGAATCAACCCCGTATACGGTAGTTTTAACTGGGGTACCTGAGTTAAGCAATCCGAATAAGGAATCATTTATGTCACTGAAATATAAGGCCATGGATTGGCTTAATAGAAACAGACCACTTCTCCGTAATGTTTCCTGTGAAATCCTGATGGTGCGTCGGGTGCCCTGGGTAGGGCATAGGCCAAAAGATATACAAGGCGGTTGTGTGCTTGTGAACTTAAGGGACCCTCGTACGTGGGATATATTTGTAACTGGATACACCACAGTAATGGGTCATCGATTCAACCTCTTTCACTGACATATTTTTATCACGCGCCCCATCATCTAGATATGGAAGGGGACTGGACTCTAGTAAAGCACCGGGGTAGAGGGAGGGGGGCCGGGTGCTGGCATGTGCAATCACACATACCCAGTCAAATACCCACACAAAACAGGTATAGCGGACTAGAAATTGTCGATTGACTTCATAATCCTGGTGACAACCCTCCCGGAGTTTCTGACATTGGGAGAACTGTACAACATGAGGGAGCGGCCGAGGCACGAAGTAGTCAAACACCGTGTGCCCCCCTATCACCTGTGAGTGTCAGTATCGCAGTTAAAAATGTTGACCCCTTAGGGAGTACGTCGGGAGCCCAAGCCCCGTTTCCAGTCGAAAATAAGGTTTCGGTTTATAATGTTATCTCCTGGAATATCGCTGGGTTGGCAGGAAAGGTTAAAGATCCGACTTGGCTAGCCTTTATAAAAACCTTTTCGGTGATATGCTTGCAAGAGACCTGGTTGGTAGAGAGGGACATATTTATAGAAGGCTATAAAGGTTTTTTTGTACCGGCAGAGCCGTCAAGAAGTCGCAGAGCTAAAGGGGGATTAGCTGTGTACACTGATTTAGCCTTGTTCTGCACCGTCAAAACAATACCTACTCGTAATACTGACATTCAAGCAGTGCCGGTTAAAAGAGGGAAGGTAACTGTATCCCTGATTAATTTCTATAATGCCGTAAACCCAAGAGGGGAGTGTAGGCTTGATGATTTGGGCAACTTTGTTAGGCAACATTGTGAGAGCCTCTCCCATCGGATGCTCATTATGGGGGACTTTAATGTACACCCTTGTGGGAACCCTAAGCACACTGCAATTGGATCATTGGGTTGTCACAGGATGGGGGCCTTCACTTCGAACATTCTGGCCGGGGGATAGGTTGAACCAACTCATGAACGAATTTGACCTAATCTCTGCCATGTCATTGGTGGATGATTGTAGCTTTCAATTAGTTCCTACATTCAAAGGTTACTTGGGGGATCTTTTATTGACCATATCTTTCTCTCTAGTGGCCTTTATACAACTATATTAGGATTTAAAATTCAGGAGAACGTACACAGTGATCATAATCCAGTCTGTATTTCACTGGGTGGCAAACTGGCAACCTTCTAAAATTACGAGAAAAGACGTCAAATTGTGGTGTTCTTAAATGTACGGATGGAAGGCGCCGCCTTAAATGGGCTAAGGTGAATTCGGATCAACTTTATGACAAGATCCATAAATCTTGTGCTACCGAGTAATCACTGTGTGTGTCCTCTGTATCTCTCCCCCAGACATCCTTTTTGCATTCGATGGTATTGAATCAAAAGTAGGCGAAATGCTAACTGTACCACGCCGGGCCCTGTTTGTAGAGACCCCAAATGGTTTGACCATTCCTGTTCAAAAGCAGGTCGTGAATTAAAGGCGGCCCTGAAGCTAAGCCCTAGGGACCCCATACTGGTTAGGGCATCACGCCTGTCTTACAAAAAGGCCTTGGCCAAGCGTAAGGCAGAAGTGAGGGATAATATTTGGCAAGATCTATTAGACTCCAATATCCACGGTAACAGTGAAAAATCTTGGGGCATTATTAACAAACCTTTATTTGATACGGTAGGTGACACCTCAGTTGGCACGAATATCACTGAAGATGAGTGGGTATCCCATTTTAGTCTTATTTTTAACAGTAACATTCCACAGTCAGAATTTGATAGAGGCGAACAAAGAGTAAGTCTACCACTTTTTACCATTAGCGAGGTCGAGAAAGGCATCACGGGGTTGTCAAGTAATAAAGCGCCAGGCCCTGATGGTATGCCCCCTGACTTATTTAAATCAAGGGTATCTCCCTGGGCGCCAGTCCTTACCGCTGTGCTTAACGCAGCTGTAGAACACGGTTGCCCCCCGGTCTTGGGGCACTTCCACGATAGTACCAGTATTTAAGAAAGGGGACCGGAATAGTACTTCCTGTTACAGGCCGATATCTTTAATTGACTCCGTGGTCAAAGTAGTGGGCGGAGTAATTCTGAATAGACTAACCGCCTGGGAGGAAGAACATGGGGTACTCTACAAAATTCAATATGGCTTCCGGCCCGGTCACTCCACAATAGCACAGTGTCTTAACTTATACGTGGTCCTAGGAAAGTACACCCTAGCGCGGCAGGGCACCATCCACATGGCGTTCATGGACCTCTCCTCAGCTTTCGACTGTGTTAATCGGGGACAGCTCTGGGAGGCCATGGGCGCCATGGGGATGGAGCCTAATCTGGTTAACCTCCTGGTGGATTTGCATCAGGATACTAGGGCTAACCTGAGGTATTCGCAGGACCTTAGGGTGTCTAGGGACTTTAGTGTCCACAGGGGTGTTAGGCAGGGCTGTATTTTGGCCCCCTTTCTCTTCAATTTATATATTAACAACTTGGAGGAGTTTTTATTAAATACTGGTGCTGATTACCCCTATGTCGGTCGTAAGGGTCTGCCTGTTTTATTATATGTGGACGATGCCGTTTTGCTGGTTAGGACCGCAAGAGGTCTTCAAACCCTATTAGATGCTTTTCACAGTTTTATGAAAACCCGCGACTTATCTATTAACAATACTAAATCCTTTTTAATGCAGGTAGGGCAGCGTAACAAGAAGCCGTCTTCATTTCGGGTTAACGAGGAGAAGGTTCCTACAACAAAAACCTTCTCGTATTTTGGCGTCCTGTTCGACGATCAGTTAAAATGGGGCCCATCACTCCAGAGGAAAAAGGGGGAGATAACTCAGGCTAACGCTGCTATCTTTAATTTTGCCAGGAAAATGGGCAAACGCCCAATTGCTGCACTATTAAAGATCTATCAGGCAAAGAGTGTGGCAATAGGAAGCTATGGTAGTGAACTCTGGGGGTATGTGGCAGCTAGCGACATTGTGGTGGCAGAGAATAATTTTTTGAAACAATTGTTGGGGGTCCCGAGGGGGACTTCCAACCTAATAGTGCATGAAGAAACCGGTATTCCTTTTATAAGTGATACCTTAGCACTACGGCCACTAATCTGTTGGTTAAAATGTTGGTTAAATAAAGACCTGACCTTAAACTACCTACTCCTGAGAGAGGCCTTATCCTTGGATAACATGCTCAAAATTCCGTGGCTAAAATACTTGAAAGACTGTTTCTCTGGTTTGGGGCGTTCAGAACTCTTTTTAAATCCTGATTCTATTAGGCTTGCTGATGTAGAGTCTGTGAGGAAAACGTTGTCCCTTTCACTACATATGCATTGCGAAGAGGTAGAACTAAATAAACCTAGTGTCCGGAAACATGCTATCCTGAAGACTACACCTTCCATGGAGCCTTATCTATCTTGGTCGATGTCGGGCTTTGAACGATACCTGCTAACTAGGTTCCGACTGGGCTATTACCACCTCATGTTAGCTGCTCCAAAGGGTTCTCACCGAGGACAAGTGCTACCCCCCTGCGGCTGCGACAATGAGTCTCCGCAGGACCTGGTGCACTTTTTATTTATCTGTACTTTTTACGATTTACCTCGGAGGTTTTACCTAAAGCCCCTTCTAAAAAAACTGAACTTCACCCAGGTTAGACCAGCACTCTGTTACCTGCAATTGTTAAACCCCGAAAGTACATTATTTGTGATTGTTTTTCTAAAATCTGCCCTAAAATTTAGAAATAGCATGGAGGGTTAATTGCTTAGTATTGTCGTCATTGCTACATTCGCCTAACTGTGATCGTTGATTTTAATATGTGTTTTTATATGTGGGTTGCTCTTTTAATATCTGCACATTACGTTTTATTGCGTTATTTATTAATTATCTTGTGCTTTTATGGTTGTTTCTGTTTGAATAACCGAATAAAGATTTTGACCATGACCATAGATAAGATTGAATTAAACAGTAAGAAAGAAATAATAAGCAGTGCATTGGACTTAATCATATTGTCGGTGCTAATCATAATGCCATTACAAAGTGTAATTTAAAAAGAAAGAATCATATCATTTTGGAGGTAGACCCAAAATATCGAATTCTAAATATCGAGACAACACAATATCGAATCAAAAATATTGAGAGGACAGAATATCAATTTCCCAAAATGTAGTTGTGTAGAATATCGATTTTGAGGTAAGAAATATCTTTTTCCATAAAATCGAATTTAGAAATATCGTTTTCCATAATATCGATTTTTTTGTGTGCTATGTATGCTGGTATATGTGTTAAAAGTATATTTTATTTTTGTAATGTGTTTGATTGTTTTTTAAATTCTTAATTTTATGTTACATATATTTTTGCGTATTTTACTTCAGTAGCGGGTTGTGGGTTTATAGGGGAATAGGGTGAAAAGGAATTAAATTATAATATATCTTTTAATATTTATTTAGAATTAATTAATGATATGTAAATTAATATTTGTGTAATTTAATTCCGTAGCGGGTTGTGGATTTATAGGGGAACAGGGTGGGAAGTAATTTAATTAATTATTTTATTATTCAATAATTTAATATTTAATTAATTACTAATTGATTAAAAACAAATAATAATAATTGTTAATTATGTTAATTGTGTTTTTTTATTAATTAGTTATTAAGTATTAATAATTATTTAGTTAAGTTTATTGTGTACTTTTTTAGGAGCAGGTTGAGTAGGCTGTGAAGTAATTTAATTTTAAATCAATTTTTTCATATAATATTTATTACAAGTTCTTTTATAGTGTTAATTGTGTGAATTAATTTAGAGATGATGATTATTATTTGTATTTTTAATTGTCATTAGCTAATTAATTAATTGTTAATTAACTATGTTAATTGACTAATATTTTACAATATTGGAGGTGACGTTTATAGAGGAAAATGGTTGGAGGTAAATACATTTTAATTAATTAATTAATTGTTAATTCATTTTAATTATATTGCAGGAGTGGGTATACTAAGTTATTCCCCTATGCTATCCAACACTTTACTTACTGTTCCACTCACTGGAGTGGGAATATTAATTTTTACCCACCAGCTATCCAACACTTTTCCTACTGTTCCACTCACTGGAGTGAGAATAGTAATTTTTACAATCCCGCTATCCAACACTTTCCCTACTGTTCCACTCATTGGAGTGGGAATAGTAATTTTTACACTGCTGCTATCCAACACTTTCCCTACTGTTCCACTCACTGGAGTGAGAATAGTAATTTTTACAATCCTGCTATCCAACACTTTCCCTACTGTTCCACTCATTGGAGTGGGAATAGTAATTTTTACACTGCTGCTATCCAACACTTTCCCTACTGTTCCACTCACTGGAGTGGGGATAGTAACTTTTTACCCACCCGCTATCCAACACTTTCCCTACTGTTCCACTCATTGGAATGGGAATAGTAATTTTTACCCTCCCGCTATCCAACACTTTCCCTACTGTTCCACTCACTGGAGTCAGAATATTAATTTGTACCCACCCGCTATCCAACACTTTCCCTACTGTTCCACTCACTTGAGTGGGAATAGTAAATTGTACCCACCCGCTATCCCCCAAAAATTCCCTACTTTTGCAGTTGTCGGAGTGTGAATACTAATTTTATTTCCTCAGCTATGCAACGTTTTTAATTTTGTTAAATTTAATGTAGTTTAAATTACTAATTAATATAAACAAATTTACTTTAATTATTTAAGTGATCATATATTATTTATTTTTATATTTATATAATAGGTTGATTCATATATATATATATGTAAATATATTTTAATAATGTTTTAAATATTTTATAATTAAGATGAATAATTATGTTATAATATTATTAAGAAAATATATATATATGTTAAAACATAATTAATATTTTTTTTCATATTACATTTTTTTTTACATTTTAAGTTTTTTTACATTATTTTAACTATGTTTTATTTAATTGTGTTTATTATTTAATTACTTTTATATTATTTTTAATACATTTAAACATTTGATATTTTAGTTAACTATATTTTAAACATTGATATTTTGTACTGGATATTGTAGTACTTACCTGTTTGTAGATAGGGACTCGATATTCTGTCGATCGATATTTTGGCATCGATATTCTGGACAGTCGATATTCTGTCCCTCGATATTTAGTCACTGATCCCATTTCGGAGACACAGACGAGCCACTCCGAGGAACCGAATAGATAATATAGTGATCCACAATTTAGGGGCAGCGAAGCACAACACAGGTTATATACATATCTCCTGAGGTCAACAAACACCACTATTTGATGCATTAAGCATTAACCACAGCAGAGGTTAGCCACCGCACATATGGCTCCCGGATGTCTTTCGGCGTAGACCTGGCCGGCATAAGTTCCCAATAGTTAGACAGCTGCGTCTTACAGTATGTCACACTTGTCCACTCCTGTATCGTAGGGGGTCTGGGTGCTCCCCAATGTATGGCTACCTGTCTTTTCGCCATTATTATCAGTATTTCTGGCAGCTTGCATAATTTGGGCGGGAGAGTGTCAAGCACTCCGAGCATCGCTGCCAGTGGCGTGCAGGGAATTATCATCCCAGTAATGTCTTGTATGTGACTTAACTCCTTCAGCCAGAAATTTGCTATTGGTCTACACTGCCATGCTAAGTGTAAAAAGGTCACCCCGGGAGCCCTGCAGCGCAAACAATGATCATCATCTCGAAGCCCCATTTTGTGTAATTGGACGGGTGTACATTATAAGCGATGAAGATACTTGAAGTGTATCAACCTTAGACGGTAATTTGATGTTAAGCGCTCCAGTTGTCTGCAACCCAAGGACCATTGTGTAACCGTGATAGGCGCCATCAGCTCCAGCTCCCATGCCCCCCGTGAAGCCGGGACAGCAATTGGAGATGTCTTTTGTGTGATTTTGTAGATGCAGGAAATAAGTTTACAACTTGATTCCACCGACAGCAGGTTTTCTAGCGCAGGCAGCGTTGGTGGTGGGTCCGGGAATGTACTAAATCTGCCCCTTACAGGAAGCACGAAGCTGATAATAGATTAATGTGTCAAGAGCCGAGGGTGGTTCTGGGTCGCATAGTTGCTGTAATGTAAGAAAAGTGTCTGAAGGATATAGATCTCCCCCTAACTTAAGGTTGTGTACTACTGCACGATCTCGCACCTTACGGTCCCGAGAGGTGGATATAGTGGGTTTTGGAGTAGAGACATAGACGGTGCTTATAATATATCGAGTCGTGCTCTCTTGTGTATTCCTTCCAAAGCCCACCTTTTAGTTTGCACGTTGTCTATTTCGTCCCATGGACGTTTATATGCCTTGACTAGCGCAGTGGATAGTGGGATTGGCGCAAATTTGTCCACTTCAATGGAAACATGCGGCTGGTAGGGCGTGGGATGCACCCAGAAATGCAGGAATTGTGCCTGTGCACATAGTGCGTATAAAACAAAGTCTGGAGCGGCCATGCCCCCTTGTTCCTGTAGTCGCGTCAGGATTTCCCAGGCGATCCTCAGCTGTTTTCCAGCCCAAACCAGCTCGATCATGAGTGACCGAATGTGGCCGAAAAAATGCATCGGAAGGGAATGGGGATGTTAACAGACAGGTATAGCAGTTTCGGCAATATGATCATCTTCGCCACCGCTATATCTCCTGCTAAAGAGAGGGGATGTGATTTCCACCTCCTCACCCTGTCTTCGATCGAAGCAATAACTTTAACATAGTTCTCTGTCCATAGTTCCTGCATGTTAGCGCTAAACCAAATGCCCAAATATCTAACCGGACCGGACACCCAGATAAATGGGTAATTTGTGGCAAAGGCCTGGGTACCAGATGTAAGCGAAAGGAGTACAGACTTACTAAAGTTGATATTTACTCCAGACAGGCAGCCGAATCGGACCACCTCCCATGTCATTGTTGACAAATTTTTCATGGGGTCCACCATGTACAGCGTAATGTCGTCCGCATATAGGGACGCAGTAAGCGCCTGTGTCGTAAAGGCAATGGCCCTCTTGGTGTGATGCTGACGCAGGCGGGCTGCCAATGGTTCTGTAGCGATCGCAAACAGCAGGGGCAAGAGAGCCCTGCCTGGTTCCCCTAGTAATCTTTATCAGCTCTGTGGAGATAAATGGGAAAAAAGGGACAGAGGAAATAGTTAACCATGATTCTCAAAAACGCATTCATACCAAGAATCACATTGTATTCTTGTATCATTAGGTACTTTGCAATAGATATGCATATTTATCAAAAACGAACCGGTAATGTCTAGTCTACGGTTCCGGTCAGTGGGTGGAATCACCCTTCAGAACGTTTCACACTGATAAGAAACCACACCTCGACATACATCACACATACACCTTGCGACCGATCAGTTCCTGGGTCGTTGTGATTAGAATAGAGTAGAAGAGAATGGTGTAGGCAGAGGGGGTCTACTGAGGAGTAGGCAGAAGGGGTCTGCCTACGAAACACGTCATGTCGACCAAGTAGACAATACATTTTGCTCTGCTCTTCTACCCCTTTTTAATTTTTCCAGCCCGTGAAACCATTAAATCAATTTTTTCGACTAGCCAGGGATTTTTTAACTATTTTTAATATTTCTTAACATTTTTCACGTATATAGGTCCCTACACCCCTATCACTTATCACTGTCCTTACACTACACATAGCCTATCGTCAATTTTTCAAAGTGCTACCGCGCAGCTCGTAGGTCGCAGCACGCCCCGCCCCGTAGAGGGACGGGAAGACCCCGATGATGAAGCATGACACTATGGGATTCATAGTGTGTGAGGGATATTTTAAAAGCACATAGTGCTCTCCTTCTGCCAACTGCAGAGAGGGCCCTCCCCCCCCTTTATTCACAAGACAGTTGGTCTTCACAAAAAAACAAAAATACCTAGAAAAACAATCACTTCCATCACTTTTGATAGAATCTCTTTGTTTACATACTAAGCTCAGGAGGGTGATTCTATCACTGCTACCTCTTACTTCCTCAATTGTTTTTTGGATGCCTCTTGGTAAACAGCTAGGAGTCGTGGGGCGAGTATTTCGAGTATTCCTTGCAAAATTGTGCAGTCAAGCCATCCGACCCTGGCGCTTTGTCTGCCTTCATGCCACTGATTACTTTTCGTAGGTCCTAAACTGTAAATGGGATGTCTAGATATTCCCGATGGGCTGTACCGAACCATACAAGTGCTATAGAGTCAAAATAGTCGTCCAGGTCCAAGGCAGATGGGACAGTGTGTGATGTGTAGAGTTGCACATAGAATTCTCGCAGGGTGTCCAGGACATCAAATGGTGAATGAACCAAGCCAGCGTCGGGAGTTTTAAGCGCAGTTATATAATTGGTCCCCTGGGAGGACGCAGGAGTTTTGCGAGTGTCTTTCCCAGCCTGTCCCCTTCCACATATCTATGCGTGTTTGCATGTTTGTGTAAGAACTTAACCTCCCTGTCTGCCTCCTCCTGATATTCAGTGAGTGTCTTACGAATAGCTCCCAAAGTCTCAGCAGATGCCACTATGCAATATTGCCTTTCCAGGTCATGCAGTTCTGCTTCAAGTCTGTGTAGAGTACCTCGAATATCCCGGAGTACCCTGATCTGCCCCGCTATACAATGTCTGCGGATCACCACCTTAAAGGCGTCCCACAGCGTGCCCTCAGTCTCGACCGAACCTCTATTGTGTGTGAAATATTCTTCTACGTGCGTATGAATCTCTAATACCGCCTCCAGCAGGGCATTGTGCGGCAATCTCCAGGTGAACGGCTGCCTATAGGGGTGTGGTATTTGCAGAGTCAGGGCGAGAGGGGCATGATCCGAGAGTGTGCGTGCCCAATGGGATACCGTCACTACCCAAGAGTGGAGAGCCGGAGATAATAGCAAAAATCTAGGCGTGACCAGGCACCATGATGCTGTATAATATATGTACCCTCCCGGCCGTCTGGATGGAAGGTCCTCCATGCATCCGCAAGTCTGTAGGCAGTTATCAATCCCCGTGAGACCCTGCCGCCCGTAGGTGATGCGTACATGATGCTCCCTCCCTGCCTCTCTCCAGTGAAAATACTGTGTTATAGTCGCCACCTCAGAGTACAGAGTACCTCGGCGTCGCACAGGGACTGAACATGATGTACACTGTCTGAAAAAAGGCGGGGTTGCCCACATTTGGTCCGTATATATTAGAGAGTATGATGCTTCGGTTATGTAGTGTGCCTAGTATCAGCAGGAAGCATCCTTCCGGGTCACTGACCACCTTTGCTGTCTGCCATGGGACCCCCTTTTTTATAAGTGTTGCTACCCCCGATAATAGCTAGAATAACAGGATGTGTGTACCCCCCCCCAATGGCTGGACTTCAATGTGTCACAAGCAGTGCCCGTGAGGTGCGTTTCCTGTAAGAGGCATATTTCTACTGAGTGGCGTGTGAGGTATGATTGCACCAATCTGGTCTTTCTGTGGTCGTTTAACCCAAGTATGTTCCAGGTAAGACATGTTAAATGTGTCATGAGCCGAGGTTTAGCAGATAAGGTCTGTGACAGTCCCCTGTCCTGTGTCTAGGGGCATGCTGTGTAGCTCCCCGTATAATTCTCCAGTTTTTTAGCACATTTAAAATTCCAAGTGATGAGTAGAACAAGATCTTGAGGCATACGATTATGTCATCATCATGCAGTGCTGTTAACAAAAAATAAACAATAACACACCCCTCCCTCCCACCACCCACTCCACCCCACAATCAGGTTGAGATACCATGCCCGGCCCTCCCAGAAAAACAAGTATACAAACAGGTATGTAAAGTAGGGAATTATCCCAGAGGGGGAGTGAGGTCGCCGGCGGACTGCCCTGTCGCAGCGCAACACGGTGGTCGAGCAATAGGGAATCGCATGAGTACAGGAGATTACGGGAGATACCATAGGCCAACAGTGAAACAGCATTGTTCCCTTACAGAAAAGGGTATCAGAACTAGTCACATTTATGAAACAGCGTTGAAAAATTATAAACTAGTCATTGTCAGTTAGCTGACTGTGGGACGAGTCCGCTCTATCTTGTATCTTCTCCTGTTGCTGTCTGGAGTGTTGCTTGGTGAATCTCATTGCGACACTTGCCTCAGTAAAGACCAGAGGCCTGCCCTGCACGTGGACCCAGAGTTTAGCAGAGTATAACATTGCATATTTGGTCCCGGACTTCTGTAGCAATTTCTTTGGAGGGAGCAACTCACATCATGCTGCCCGTACCGCCGGGGTAAAGTCCAGAAACAGAGAAATCACATTATTTTGATATCGCAACTCACCGTGCTCCCGCGCCAGGCACAGCACGGTGTCCCTATCTTTGTAGTTCAGTAGCCGCACCAGGATAGGACATGGTGGAGTGCCGGGCTGCGGGCGAGTGCCAAGAGTACCTTGCGCCCATTCTACCATGAACATAGCAGATAGGTCGGACCCAAATAGGTCCTGTAGGAGGCCCCCCCACATATTTCTCCAAGGTAGGAATATTTGTAGATTCTGGCACGCCCGTAATGCGCACGTTGTTTCTCCTTGACCGAGCTTCCAAGTCATCATTTTTGGCCTTGATTACCTCCAGAACTTTGTCCATACGAAGAAGGTGGTCTTGTGTATCAACCTGTCGGTCGTCAGCATTGGAGACTCTTGAGTCTAGTGTGGTCAGCCTGGCTTCATGCTTGTCGACCCTGCACGACACTTGATCCATACGTCCGGCCAGAGAGTAAATTTTGGAATCAATCTCCTTGAGACAGGATTTTACATCTTATAGTATGGTCCTAATGTCTTACTCTTGCTCTGTCTCAAACTGTGTCTCCGGCACAACCATTTGTGATGCCATGTCGCCATCTGTCTGGCGAGTTGAGCGTTTGTCAAACATTATTTTAGGCTGTTTGTTGTCTGTTTTGCTCATTGTAGATTTGCGTTGCGGCAGGACCATTTAGCGTATGCAGAGCAGCAACAGCGTGTCCTTGTCAACCGCTAAACAGCCAGGGGGCCGCAATGTCTCTCACGCCCGAGCTTTCCGAGCAGATATGGGCCCAGTAGATATTCCTCCCTTAGGTAATGCACAGAGGGCACCTACTTTTCTCTGGAGATCCGTGTCCTGAAGTTCATGTATCTTAGAGTCCAGCGGGGGCGCAGAGTGCATGTCACTGGGCAATAATGAAGCTCAAAGGTTTTGTTACCCCAGTATCCGGGCAAGCTCGTGAGCAACCCCTGTTGCCAGCCCCAGCCGCTGTTATGAGGATTTCTGGGGGGTAATGTGGGCCGGGGTCAGGATTACATATGAAGTTCTCAATGCTGCAGCGTGGCCCCAATCTGGGCAGTTGCAGCGGGGTGTGCTCCACTATTATGATCATTAGTTGCTAATCACCAAGGGATGGTTGCACTGAGTTAACTTGCCCCCATCGATTTTGGGTTGTTTTTATAGAAAGAGAAAGTGTTTCATGACACACCTCAGTTTTCAGGCATTCCCCACGAGCTGGGCAGACTTAGATGACCAGGATGGGCGCTGGGAGCTAGGCGCAAGTCTCCCCGCACACCATGGCCCAACTGCGGTGGCTCCAGGAGTGCAGAGGCCCACACCAGCCTCTGCAGCGCACACAGTCCGCTTGTGCGGCCTCCCGCAAGCATGCCGTGCAGTCCAGCTGATCCTTCCCTACACTCTGCTGGGCCCTCACCGATCCGGTGGGTCCTCAAGGGAGCCAAGATCCAGTCAGAAAGGAGGGGTAGTGGGGGCTCGCTTCGCCCTGCAGACTCATGCAACGCGTTAATTTCCCAGTGCCTTTGCTGCGGTCGTGCGCGTGGGCCTCTCCCACGCCCCAGGCCCACCACCGGATGTGTAACGTAGACCAGCGCCGGGCAATTTTCACAGCCCCGCCCGACCCAGCGTGTTGAACTTGCCACTGCTCGCAGGGGTCCTGCAGTTAGGTCCAGCGCCGCATGCACTTCAATGGCTCCCTCGTCTCAGCCGTCCGGTTCGTCACCCTTTGCTCAGCGGCTGTGGCCTAGTCGCTGCCGACGGTGATTACAGTGGTTATCTGCCAACTTACGGGATGGCAATCACATCAAACTGTGCCGCATCCCTTGCCAAACAGATGCTCCTCAGTTAGGTGACGAGGTGCGGCGATATGTCACGGATTCCTGAAGGATGATGTGCTCGGCCGGCAGAGCCTCTTTAGAGAGCGGCCATCTTGCTGCTTGGCTCGGCCACGCCCCCACAGTGTCTGCACTTTTACTCTTATAGTGAGCACTGTAGGGTGGGCTTCGATCCAGCGCCAAGGATTGCTTACACCAAAGAGAATTATACCATTCTGTTGTACATGTGGTGGCCGTGGCGATAGAGGATTCTGGGTAGAATTGTTGCTGGTGGCTTGTCAGCACTACGCTATATTTCGAACACCCGGCAAATATTTCACAAATTAGTGCACTCTGGGAGTTGTAGACCTGGTTTGCATCCATTGATCAATCTGACCAGCGGGCCTGAGAAGATGACGTGTCACAGGACTGGAAATAAGTTGTGTTAATTGTGAAAAGGTTATCTTTTTTGCTATATTCATCCACATTTTTTGCTTGGTACTGGCGGTAACTGTCTCTGACTGCACCCTGGCCCTTGCTTATCAGGCCCAGGGCCAGTGCTCTGATTATAAGGATATGCAAATTAGGTGTAATTATAATTGGTACTTAAAGCCTAGCTGTAAGTCCCAAGTGTATAATAGGACATGTAGGTTTAGAGGCCCAGTAGACTTCATGGACTTAACTGCGCTCTACTGTGGTGTCTGCTGTCATTTTAAAGGCAGCACTGCCTTACAGGCTGCCTTTACCTTAAACGTCTATGCAAATTCGACTTTGGATTTAATGGCATTTTCCAAAGTCTCAAACTACCTTAGTTTTACAAATAAATTATCCCTAAGGTCTCTCGTAGGTGACCCAGGGGTATGGTGCTTTGTAACTACAAGCAGGGACATTATAAACAATGTTTTATAAGCCATGATGAGGGAAAAAACTGCCAAATTAATGTTTCCCCATTGTAGTGAATGACTCCATATGCTAATATTGTAATATTTTATTTAAGTATAAATATTGATAAGAGCAACATAGAATATACTTCAAAGGTATCAAATTAATAGTAAAGTTAAATCCTACAACATGCCACTGTTATATTTATAATAACTGCGACAGAAAATATGTTATCAAACTTTCTTTTCTGTGTGCCTAAATCCAGCCTCTTAGCTGCTCTTTCCTGATTGGCCAGCCCCTGCTCAGGCTGGCCAGGCTGCTCTAAAGAGGTGTAAAAAGCCCTGCTGTAGAGAAAATGGGTTTCCTGTGGGCAGAGAAGTACCAGGAGTGGCGGCTCGCCGAGGGAGTGCTGTGGGCATTGGGGTGGGGTGGGGTGGGGGAGGGGCAAGTTGGGGTTTAGTAAATTCCGGCATAGGAGCGAACGGAGTTAAGTAGATAAATAAAAAATTTACATTGCGCGTGCTGTATCCCCAAGTTGGTTGCAGCGCAGGCAATGTAAATTGTTTTATTTATTATTTTATTTTCTTAACTACGTTCGGCTCTTTGTTGGACTTTACTACCCCCTACCCTGGCCCTCCCCTGCCCCACTGCCCCACATCACTCCCTCGGCGAGACGCTACTGAGTACCAGCTGCAGAGCAGAAGGCAGGAAGGGGGTGAGGGTAGCCAAACTGGTCTTCAAAGGGAGAATGACCCTTTAGCACATCACTGCCTGCTCCCACATCCTGTGACCCCAGCCACACAGGAGTACCTGTAATTACGTTAGGGCAAGGGTTGGAAGGGGAGTGTTTAGGAAAATTAGCCACACCAGCAGTTTGGGTTAGCCTGATCCTGCACCTCTGGAGAGACTTTTTCCATTTTGGGATAATATAGCTTTCTGGGACAAGAATATACCACATTTTGGAAAAAGTGGTCATACACCTGGGTGGCACTCAGCATACCATTGGTCAGGGGTGTCCCTTTGCTTGACACCCAGGAATACTGGATAAATATGGAAGAGCTGCATAGCTCCTCAGTTCTGCTGCCTGAAACTACAAAGAGAAGAAGGACTGTCCTGCTGGAATCTGGATCTGCACCCAAAGGACTGCACCTGCTGCACAATCTGGTACCACAGCCCTCAGGACTTTGCCTTGCTTCAAAAAGGATTTAGGAGTGGATTCCCTGCAAGCTACAACAGGTTAACTTCTCCACCAAGAGTCCCCATTCTGGAGTCTGTACAGTGTACTTTTAGGGATTTGGCCAGGTGCATTGTGGGAATTGTAGTCCTGACATCCCATGGACCATCTTGGAGTTTCCAGACCCACGTATTTGTGATTTGGACACTTTGAACCCTCAAGATGAACTTCCTTAACCCCTTCGGCGCTGATGACAAAGCCAGCTCGTCATCAGCGTTACCTGCGCTGCGCGGATGACGAGCTGGCTTTGTCATGAACAAGCCATTTTTAAAATTTCAGCGCACGGCGGGAATTCGCGGTAGCGCGGAAGCGGTTAAGGAGTTCCATAAGTTTGGAGAAGTTTGGAACAACTTTTGGAATAAGCTCCATAAGGTGGCCGACTTGACGTTGAGATTAAAGCCGGCTACATTCAACCGCAACCCAGTCTGGGTTTCAGGTTTATCCCGCTGAAAGTTCCGGAGCTCCAGACTTTCAGGATTTGGCCGGGGCCTCGCGATGAAGCAATCCAATGACATTGCATTGAAGTCGGCTTGCTGGAGGGGACTGCTCGACGTTGAGAAAAAATACTTCAGAATAATTTGTACATTTGAAGGTAAAATGTTGATTGAGGCCTCCCACTTAATGTATCAGACCAGGGGTCCATCGCGGTCACCCTCAAACTTTGACTCTGTCCTTATCAAGCATGACCAGATGTCCCAAAGTGGTGCTATATTTTTTAAGCACTAGAAAGTGTTTATTAAAAAAATATTGTATATCCGATTCCCTATGTAGTATTATTGTCATATTGGTGTTTATTTATTTATAAAAAATATAACCTATTTTTAGGTCTCGCTGAGCCAATGCGCTTGATCATTGCTCCGGCGAGCCCTATGTAGGGGCTCCAGGAAAGCCTGCCAGAGGGCTTTGGAATGCGGATTATGGCCAGTGCATGTGCGCCGGGCGTGCACTCACCATTTGCTCCCCCGCCCCCCATCAGACTTGAAAGGAAGCCGCTCTCACACCACCATTTGTCTGAGCCTCGGCATTAGACTTCAAAGGAAGCTGCTCCCCCGCTGCCCCGCCCCCCATCAGACTTCAAAGGAATGAGCTCCCGTACATGCTGGCCTTGCTCTCGTGAGCCTTTATTTACTTGTTTTCATGGTCTGTTCTTCATCCAGCTCTCTCTCTCCTTACCTCTGTTTCTTCCCCCTCGCTTTCAACCTTGTTGTTTCATATTGTTTGCCCTGGCTCTTCTCTTCCATACAGACTCACTTCTGTTGCTCGCTGCTTTTGCTCCTATGAAATTTGGCCTATCTCCAACCTCCTCCCTCGCTGATCTTGGATCTCGGCCCCTTAATCCTCTTTCCTCTCTCCCTCGCCTCGGGGACATCACCACATCACTCGGGGACACCACCACATCACTTGGGGACATCACCACATCACTCAGGGGCACCAACACATCACTTAGGGGCACTACCACATCACTCGGGGGCACCAGCACATCACTCAGTGACACCACCAAATCACTCTGGAACACCACCACATCACTCAGGGACATCACAACATCTCTAAGGGATACCACCACATCACTCAGGAACACCACCACATCACTCAGGGGCACCACTACATCACTCAGGTACACCACCACATCACTCAGTGACACCACCACACCACTCAGGGACATAACCACATCACTCAGGGACACCACCACATCAGTCAGGGACACCTCCACATCACTCAGGGATACCACCACATCACTCAGGGGCACCACCACATCACTCAGGGACACCACCAAATCACTCAGGGACACCACCACATCACTCAGGAACACCACCACATTGTAAGGATTGCAGGCTGGTTCCACAGGAGCGTCAGGAATCCGAAGAGTAATCCGCAGCCTTCCCCTACGGTCTTCCGACTCTATCAAGCACTAGAGTACGAGAGACACACCAGGGGAAAACAGGGAAACAAAACAAGGAAAGATGGGGGAAGACAATGATGGTCGATGGTAATCTCCAGTAGTGAATGCGGGGTGCTTCAATGAAGGGAACCGGAAAACAGGTAGGCTGCAATGAAAAGAGGAAGTAAAACACTCTAGCTCTAACCCAATAACTGGAATATACCAATTTACAAACACACAAACCTATCACGTACCCCAGGTTCTTAATATGTCGCTGATTTAACAGGTGAAGGTGGAAATAAGGTACAGCGTCTGGAGCTGGGATAGGGATGACACGATATGAATTTGAGCACTTGCAGGCTAGATGTTGTATGTTACAATAATTGTCTATATAAACCCCTTCTTACTTCAACTATCGTGGAACAGCCTTTGAAGACACTTTCACTACTGTCTGGCACACAAAGAACCTTCCGCCCACTTCTTCTGCAGATGTTTACGAGTTTTATAACCATCTATGAGAACCAAAGCGGAATATATATAATCAATACACATGTATCAATAGTAATGAAAAAAGATTGGTAGCGCTTGAGCGCTCTTACCGTGATTCCCTGTAGTGTGGAATATATGCACCCACCCTGATCCACGCAAGAGTGCCACCAAATACCAAGGAAGGGGGATTCCAGTATATAAGTTAAGTATATGACGAATATTCTGGAAACAGGGAACGTGAAGGAAATGTGGTAACAGGATCGGGACAGGAAATAGTAAGGGAGCAACCTAACTAACTAACTAACTAAGTAAATGATAAATGGGGAAAGCACCGACACCGGACAGCGGAGCACAAATCCGGCTGTCAGGTGTAGCACACAAGTACTCGGGAAGCAAAAGGTAAGACAAGTCCCACCGGATGGCGGAGCGAAGCCCGGCCGCCGGGCGGGACACACAACCAGCGGAAATGAAGAAGTTCACAAGGGTGCCGTGAACGAGCTCTCCAACATGCAGAGAACAAGGCTGTGCCCAGCCGGATGGCGGAGCTAAGCCCGGCCGCCGGGCAAGGCACAAGGAAAAGGGAGAGGAGACTAGGCGTTTGCAAGGTACGCCTGAGGCAGCGAAACGCTGCGGAGCAAAAGCGTAAAGCGAGGCCCACAATAGGATGGTGCAGGGGACGCATACGCTAATCCATCAAACAAACAGGAATGTCCAAACAGGAACTACGAGGTCAGGCAACAGGAATTAGACGGAACCGGAAACAAGGGAAGCTTGACGCAGGAACGTGAAGCATCGTTCCCTGTTTCCTGGTTCATTAAATACCATGCGTCTTAAAGGGACAGCGTAGGGGAGTCCTGAGGCATGACACACATCACTCGGGGACACCACCACATCACTCAGGGACACCACCACATCAGTCAGGGACACCTCCACATCACTCAGGGATACCACCACATCACTCAGGGGCACCACCACATCACTCAGGGACACCACCAAATCACTCAGGGACACCACCACATCACTCAGGAACACCACCACATCACTCAGGGGCACCACCACATCACTCAGGGACACCACCACATCTCTCAGGGACACCACCACATCACTCAGGAACACCACCACATCACTCGGGGACACCACCACATCACTCAGGGACACCTCCACATCACTCAGGGATACCACCACATCACTCAGGGGCACCACCACATCACTCAGGGAGACCACCACATCTCTCAGGGACACCACCACATCACTCAGGAACACCACCACATCACTCGGGGACACCACCACATCACTCAGGGACACTACCACATCAGTCAGGGATACCACCACATCACTTGGCGACACCAACACATCACTCAGGGACACCACCACATCACTCTGGGACACCACCACATCACTCAGGAACACCACCACCTCACTCAGGAACACCACCACATCACTCAGGGACACCACCACATCACTCAGGGGCACCACCACTTCACTCAGGGGCACCACCACATCACTCAGGGACACCACCACACCACTCAGGGACATCACCACATTACTCAGGGACACCACCACACCACTCAGGGACATCACCACATTACTCAGGGACACCACCACATCACTCAGGGACACTACCACATCACTCAGGGACACCACTACATCACTCAGGGGCACCACCACATCACTCAGGGATACTACCACATCACTCAGGGACACAACCACATCACTCAGGGACACTACCACATCACTCAGGAACACCACCACATCACTCAGGAACACGACCACATCACTCAGGGGCACCACCACATCACTCAGGGACACCACCACATCTCTCAGGGACACCACCACATCACTCGGGAACACCACCACATCACTCGGGGACACCACCACATTACTCGGGGACACTACCACATCACTCAGGGACACCACCACATCACTCGGGGTCACCACCACATCACTCAGGAACACCACCACATCATTCAGGGACACCACCACATCACTCAGGGACATCACCACATTACTCAGGGACACCACCACATCACTCGGGGACACCACCACATCACTCAGGGACACCACCACATCACTCGGGGACACCTCCACATCACTCGGGGGCACCATCACATCACTCTGGGACACCACCACATCACTCAGGGACACCACCACATTTCTCAGGGACACCACCACATCACTCTGGGACACCACCACATCACTCAGGAACACCACTACCTCACTCAGGAACACCACCACATCACTCAGGGACACCACCAAATCACTCAGGGGCACCACTCAGGGGCACCACCACATCACTCAGGGACACCACCACATCACTCAGGGACACCACCACACCACTCAGGGACATGACCACATTACTCAGGGACACCACCACATCACTCAGGGACACCGCCACATCACTCAGGGACACCACCACATCACTCAGGGGCACAACCACATCACTCAGGGATACTACCACATCACTGAGGGACACCACCACATCACTCAGGGACACTACCATATCACTCAGGACACCACCACATCACTCAGGGACACCACCACATCACTCAGGGACACTACCACATCACTCAGGAACACCACCACATCACTCAGGAACACAACCACATCACTCAGGGGCACCACCACATCACTCAGGGACACCACTACATCTCTCAGGTACACCACCGCATCACTCAGGAACACCACCACATCACTCGGGGACACCACCACATCACTCGGGGACACTACCACATCACTTAGGGTCACCACCACATCACTCAGTAACACCACCACATCATTCAGGGACACCACCACATCACTCAGGGGCACCACTCAGGGACACCACCACATCACTCGGGGACACCACCACATCACTCGGGGACACCACCACATCACTCAGGGACACCTCCACATCACTCAGGGACATCACCACATCACTCAGGGGCACCACCACATCACTCAGGGACACCACCAAATCACTGAGGGACACCACCACATCACTCAGGAACACCACCACACCACTCAGGGACACCACCACATCACTCAAGGACACCACCACATCTCTCAGGGACACCACCACATCACTCAGGAACACCACCACATCACTCGGGGACACCACCACATCACTCGGGGACACCACCACATCACTCAAGGACACCACCACATCTCTCAGGGACACCACCACATCACTCAGGAACACCGCCACATCACTTGGCGACACCACCACATCACTCAGGGACACCAACACATCACTCTGGGACACCACCACATCACTCAGGAACACCACCACCTCACTCAGGAACACCACCACATCACTCAGGGACACCACCACATCACTCAGGGGCACCATCACTTCACTCAGGGGGACCACTCAGGGGCACCACCACATCACTCAGGGACACCACCACATCACTCAGGGACACCACCACACCACTCAGGGACATCACCACATTACTCAGAGACACCACCACATCACTCAGGGACACCGCCACATCACTCAAGGACACCACCACATCACTCAGGGGCACCACCACATCACTCAGGGATACTACCACATCACTCAGGGACACAACCACATCACTCAGGGACACTACCACATCACTCAGGAACACCACCACATCACTCAGGAACACGACCACATCACTCAGGGGCACCACCACATCACTCAGGGACACCACCACATCTCTCAGGGACACCACCACATCACTCGGGAACACCACCACATCACTTGGGGACACCACCACATTACTCTGGGACACTACCACATCACTCAGGGACACCACCACATCACTCGGGGTCACCACCACATCACTCAGGAACACCACCACATGATTCAGGGACACCACCACATCACTCAGGGACATCACCACATTACTCAGGGACACCACCACATCACTCGGGGACACCACCACATCACTCGGGGACACCACCACATCACTCGGGGACACCTCCACATCACTCGGGGACCCAACCACATCACTCGGGGCACCATCACATCACTCAGGGGCACCACCACATCACTCAGGGATACTACCACATCACTCAGGGACACAACCACATCACTCAGGGACACTACCACATCACTCAGGAACACCACCACATCACTCAGGAACACGACCACATCACTCAGGGGCACCACCACATCACTCAGGGACACCACCACATCTCTCAGGGACACCACCACATCACTCGGGAACACCACCACATCACTTGGGGACACCACCACATTACTCTGGGACACTACCACATCACTCAGGGACACCACCACATCACTCGGGGTCACCACCACATCACTCAGGAACACCACCACATGATTCAGGGACACCACCACATCACTCAGGGACATCACCACATTACTCAGGGACACCACCACATCACTCAGGAACACCACCACATCACTCAGGGGCACCACCATATCACTCAGGGACACCACCACATCACTCAGGGACACCACCACATCACTCTGGAACACCACCACATCAATCAATCAATCAATCAATCATGCCATTTGTATAGCGCACTACTCACCTGGGAGGGTCTCAAGGCGCTTGGGGGAGGGGTATGCTACTGCTCGAACAGCCAGGTCTTGAGTTGTTTCCTGATGGCGAGATGGTCTGGGTCAGCCGAAGGTGGATGGGGAGGGAGTTCCAAGTCTTGGCAGCCAGGTAAGAGAAGGATCTTCCTCCGGCGGTGGCTCTTTGGATGCGTGGTACGGCTGCGAGGGCGAGGCTGGTGTACCGTAGCTGGCGGGTGGGCGTGTAGAAGGTCAGGTGGTCGTTGAGGTACTTGGGGCCCAGGTCGTGGAGAGACTTGTGTGCGTGGGTGAGGAGCCGGAACATGATCCTCTTGTCGACGGGGAGCCAGTGCAGGTTCCTCAGGTGGCTGGAGATGTGGCTGCGTCGGGGGACATCCAGGATGAGTCGGGCGGAGGTGTTCTGGATGCGCTGGAGTCTTTTCTGTAGCTTGGCTGTGGTTCCGGCGTAGAGGGCGTTTCTGTAGTCCAGTCGGCTGGTGACGAGTGCCTGGGTGACAGTCTTCCTGGTCTCGGTCGGGATCCAGCGGAAGATCTTGCGAAGCATACGCAGGGTGTTGAAGCACGATGAGGAGACGGCGTTGACTTGTCTGGTTATCGAGAGGGAGGGGCCCAGGATGAAGCCCAGGTTGCGTGCGTGGTCGGTTGGCTTGGGTGCGGTGCCCAGGGCTGGGGGCCACCAGGAGTCGTCCCAGGCGGAGGGCGAAGATCCCAGGATGAGGACTTCCGTCTTGTCCGAGTTCAGTTTCAGGCGGCTGTCCTTCATCCACTCGGCAACGTCTTTCATCCCTTCGTGTAGGCAGGTTCTGGCGGTGTCGGGGTCTCTGGTGAGTGAGAGGATCAGCTGGGTGTCGTCGGCGTAAGAGATGATGTTGAGGTTGTGCTGGCGTGCGATGGCTGCGAGAGGTTTCATGTAGATGTTGAAGAGGGTGGGGCTGAGTGAAGATCCTTGCGGGACGCCGCAGATGACTTCGGTGGCCTCGGAGCGAAACGGGGGGAGGCGGACTCTTTGTGTTCTTCCGGCGAGGAACGAGATGATCCACTCCAGTGCCTTCTCTTGGATACCGATGTTGCTGAGGCGCTGGACTAGGGTGCGGTGGCAGACCGTGTTGAACGCAGCGGAGAGGTCCAGGAGGATGAGGGCCACTGTTTCCCCCTTGTCGAGCAGGGTCCGGATGTCGTCGGTGGCTGCGATGAGGGCGGTCTCGGTGCTGTGGTTGGCTCTGAAGCCGGACTGCGAGGGGTCGAGGGATCCGTTCGTCTCGAGGAAGGCGGTCAGCTGTCTGTTGACGATCTTCTCGATGACTTTAGCAGGAAAAGGGAGGAGCGAGATGGGGCGGAAGTTTTTGAGATCGGTGGGGTCCCCTGTAGGTTTCTTCAGGAGGGCGCTGATCTCGGCGTGCTTCCAGCTCTCCGGGAAGGTGGCGGTGTTGAAGGAGGCATTGATGATGTTTCGGAGTTGGGGTGCGATGGTGGAGTCGGCCTTGTTGAAGAGGTGGTGTGGGCAGGGGTCGGTCGGTGATCCGGAGTGGATGGTGTTCATCGTGCGGGCTGTGTCTTCGGTGGTCACCGTGGTCCAGGTGCGAAGGGTGGCGGTGGGGGGCGTTGGTTCGACGGTTGGGTGCGTGGGTGGGGCGCCGAAACTGTTGTGGATGTCGGCGATCTTGCGGTGGAAGAACGAGGCGAGGGAGTCGCAGAGATCTTGTGATGGAGTGATGTCATTGGTGCCGGTGCTGGGGTTGGAGAACTCCTTGACAATAGTGAAGAGCTCTTTGCTGTCGTGGGAGTTGTTGTCCAGTCGTTCTTTCAGGCATTTGTTCTTGGTGGTGGGGATGAGCTGGTGGTGCTTGCGGGTAGCGTGTTTGAGGGCGGTCATGTTGTCGGTGGTCCGGTCGAGGAGCCAAGCTTTCTCGAGGGTGCGGCAGGTCTTCTTGGAGTCCTTGAGGTCGTCGGTGAACCAGGATGCCTTCTTGCTTCTGGGTCTGCTGGGAGGGTTCTTTAGTGGCGCGAGGTCGTCGGCGCAGGCGGTCAGCCACTGTGTGAAGTTGCAGGCTGCTTCGTTGGGGTCCGTTGTGTTGGCGGGTGGGCTCTGGCTGAGGGAGGTGGTGAGCTGGTCTGCGATGATCTTGCTCCAATTCCTGTGAGGTACCTGTTGCGGGTGGTAGTGGGTCGTGGATCTTTTGAAGCTGAAGTGGACGCAGCTGTGGTCGGTCCAGTGGAGTCCGGTGGCGTGGCTGAAGGTGATGTACTTGCTGGAAGAGAAGACGGGATCAAGCGTGTGGCCGGCGTAGTGGGTGGGGGTGTTGACCAGTTGCTTGAGTCCGAGGTTGGCGAGGTTTTCCAGCAGGGCGGTGGTGTTGTGGTCCTTGTTGTTCTCCAGGTGGAAGTTGAGGTCCCCGAGGAGGATGTATTCAGTGGAGGGGAGGGCGTGCGGGCTGATGAAGTCTGTGATGTCTTCGCTGAATTGTGTGCGTGGTCCTGGGGGGCTGTAGACGAGGGTGCCTCTGAGGGTCGTCTTAGGGTCGGTGTGAATCTGGAAGTGGAGATGTTCGGCTGCGGCGAAGGAGTCGTTGGCGTCGGTCGTGATGCGGATGGTGTTCCTGTGGACGATGGCGATGCCACCTCCGGTCTGGTTGATGCGGTCCCTCCTGATGATCTTGTACCCGTCCGGGATGGCGATGGCGATGTCGGGTGCAGAGGAGGCGTTCATCCAGGTTTCCGTGAGGAAGGCGACGTCCGGTGATGTAGCGTCGAGGAGGTTCCAGAGTTCCACGGCGTGTCTGTGGACGGAGCGGGTGTTGATCAGGATGCACTTGAGGTGGTTGCTGCTGGTGTTTGTCTTGGCAGGTGCGGGGCAGGTTCGGAGGCAGGTGAACTTGCAGGTGCAGCAGGTGAAGGGTATGTGGGTGCGTCTCGGGGTGGCTCGGCAGCAGGTGTGGGTCCGGCCGTCATTGAGTGCGTTGAGAGTGGCGGCGTCGTAGGTCAGTCGGGTCGTCTTGCCTCGGCGGGGAGGGCCAGGGGTCCTGGCGCTGGGCGCGGGCCAGTCGCGGACGGGCGCAGACGGGCTTACCTTTGGCGCACCATCGGCGCTGAATCGGCGCTCCCGCTGCGCACGTCCTGTGCGCGGTCGCTCTGGGGGCGTCATAAGTAAGGAGCCGGGAGGGAGGAGCAGCTGGGTGGCGAGAGCGGGGCGGCGAATGGAATCACAGGGGGGCGGGGCCGCAGGGAGGCAGCGGCAGGAAATTCCAAGAAGCAGCGGGCAGCGGGAAATTCCCAGGAGCAGTGGGAAATTCCCAGGAGCAGTGGGCAGCGAGCGAAGGAATCTGCAGGCAGGAGGCGGCAAAGGCAGGCAGGAGCGGCAGCAGTGAGTGGGGCGACCAAGCCCTGTGGAACACCACTACCTCACTCAGGAACACCACTACCTCACTCAGGAACACCACCACATCACTCAGGGACACCACCACTTCACTCAGGGACACCACCACATCACTCAGGGATACTACCACATCACTCAGGGACACCACCACATCACTCAGGGATACTACCACATCACTCAGGGACACCACCACATCACTCAGGGACACTACCACATCACTCAGGAACAAGACCACATCACTCAGGAACACCACCACATCACTCAGGGACACCACCACATCACTCAGGGGCACCACTCAGGGGCACCACCACATCACTCAGGGACACCACCACATCACTCAGGGACAACACCACACCACTCAGGGACATCACCACATTACTCAGGGACACCACCACATCACTCAGGGACACCACCAGATCACTCAGGGGCACCACCACATCACTCAGGGATACTACCACAGCACTCAGGGACACCACCATATCACTCAGGGACACTACCACATCACTCAGGAACACCACCACATCACTCAGGAACACCACCACATCACTCAGGGGCACCACCACATCACTCAGGGACACCACCACATCTCTCAGGGACACCACCACATCACTCGGGAACACCACCACATCACTCGGGGACACCATCACTTCACTCAGGGACACTACCACATCACTCAGGGACACCACCACATCACTCGGGTCACCACCACATCACTCAGTAACACCACCACATCATTCAGGGACACTACCACATCAATCAGGGGCACCACTCAGGGACACCACCACATCACTCGGGGAAACCACCACATCACTCAGGGACATCACCACATTACTCAGGGACACCACCACATCACTCGGGGACACCACCACATCACTCGGGGACACCACCACATCACTGGGGGACACCTCCACATGACTCGGGAACACCACCACATCACTCGGAGGCACCATCACATCACTCAGGGACACCACCACATCACTCAGGGACATCACCACATCTCTCAGGGACACCACCACATCACTCAGGGGCACCACCACTTCACTCAGGGGCACCACCACATTACTCAGGGACACCACCACATCACTCAGGGACACCGCCACATCACTCAAGGACACCACCACATCACTCAGGGGCACCACCACATCACTCAGGGATACTACCACATCACTCAGGGACACAACCACATCACTCAAGAACACCACCACATCACTCAGGGGCACCACCACTTCACTCAGGGGCACCTCTCAGGGGCACCACCACATCACTCAGGGACACCACCATATCACTCAGGGACACCACCACACCACTCAGGGACATCACCACATTACTCAGGGACACCACCACATCACTCAGGGACACCGCCACATCACTCAAGGACACCACCACATCACTCAGGGGCACCACCACATCACTCAGGGATACTACCACATCACTCAGGGACACAACCACATCACTCAGGGACACTACCACATCACTCAGGAACACCACCACATCACTCAGGAACACGACCACATCACTCAGGGGCACCACCACATCACTCAGGGACACCACCACATCTCTCAGGGACACCACCACATCACTCGGGAACACAACCACATCACTCGGGGACACCACCACATTACTCGGGGACACTACCACATCACTCAGGGACACCACCACATCACTCGGGGTCACCACCACATCACTCAGGAACACCACCACATGATTCAGGGACACCACCACATCACTCAGGGACATCACCACATTACTCAGGGACACCACCACATCACTCGGGGACACCACCACATCACTCGGGGACACCACCACATCACTCGGGGACACCTCCACATTACTCGGGGACCCAACCACATCACTCGTGGGCACCATCACATCACTCGGGGACACCACCACATCACTCAGGGACACCACCACATCACTCAGGGACACCACCACATCACTCAGGGACACCACCACATCACTCTGGGACACCACCACATCTCTCAGGACCACCACTTCCTCACTCAGGGGCAACACCACATCACTCAGGGACACCACCACATCACTCAGGGGCACCATTAAGGGGCACCACCACATCACTCAGGGACACCACCACATCACTCAGGGACACCACGACACCACTCAGGGATATCACCACATTACTCAGGGACACCACCACATCACTCAGGGACACCGCCACATCACTCAGGGACACCACCACATCACTCAGGGGCACCACCACATCACTCAGGGATACTACCATATCACTCAGGGACACCGCCACATCACTCAGGGACACTACCACATCACTCAGGAACACCACCACATCACTCAGGAACACCACCACATCACTCAGGGGCACCACCACATCACTCAGGGACACCACCACATCTCTCAGGGACACCACCACATCACTCGGGAACACCACCACATCTCTCAGGGACACCACCACATCACTCAGGGGCACCACCACTTCACTCAGGGGCACCACCACATTACTCAGGGACACCACCACATCACTCAGTAACACCACCACATCATTCAGGGACACCACCACATCACTCAGGGGCACCACTCAGGGACACCACCACATCACTTGGGGAAACCACCACATCACTCAGGGACATCACCACATCACTCAGGGACACCACCACATCACTTGGGGACACCACCACATCACTCGGGGACACCACCACATCACTCAGGGGCACCACCACATCACTCAGGGGCACCACCATATCACTCAGGGACACTACCACATCACTCAGGAACACCACCACATCACTCAGGGACACCACCATATCACTCAGGGACACCACCACACCACTCAGGGACATCACCACATTACTCAGGGACACCACCACATCACTCAGGGACACCGCCACATCACTCAAGGACACCACCACATCACTCAGGGGCACCACCACATCACTCAGGGATACTACCACATCACTCAGGGACACAACCACATCACTCAGGGACACTACCACATCACTCAGGAACACCACCACATCACTCAGGAACACGACCACATCACTCAGGGGCACCACCACATCACTCAGGGACACCACCCCATCTCTCAGGGACACCACCACATCACTCGGGAACACAACCACATCACTCGGGGACACCACCACATTACTCGGGGACACTACCACATCACTCAGGGACACCACCACATCACTCGGGGTCACCACCACATCACTCAGGAACACCACCACATGATTCAGGGACACCACCACATCACTCAGGGACATCACCACATTACTCAGGGACACCACCACATCACTCGGGGACACCACCACATCACTCGGGGACACCACCACATCATTCGGGGACACCTCCACATTACTCGGGGACCCAACCACATCACTCGGGTGCACCATCACATCACTCGGGGACACCACCACATCACTCAGGGACACCACCACATCACTCAGGGACACCACCACATCACTCAGGGACACCACCACATCACTCTGGGACACCACCACATCTCTCAGGACCACCACTTCCTCACTCAGGGGCAACACCACATCACTCAGGGACACCACCACATCACTCAGGGGCACCACTCAGGGGCACCACCACATCACTCAGGGACACCACCACATCACTCAGGGACACCACCACACCACTCAGGGATATCACCACATTACTCAGGGACACCACCACATCACTCAGGGACACCGCCACATCACTCAGGGACACCACCACATCACTCAGGGGCACCACCACATCACTCAGGGATACTACCATATCACTCAGGGACACCACCACATCACTCAGGGACACTACCACATCACTCAGGAACACCACCACATCACTCAGGAACACCACCACATCACTCAGGGGCACCACCACATCACTCAGGGACACCACCACATCTCTCAGGGACACCACCACATCACTCGGGAACACCACCACATCACTCGGGGACACCACCACTTCACTCGGGGACACTACCACATCACTCAGGATCACCACCACATCACTCGGGTCACCACCACATCACTCAGTAACACCACCACATCATTCAGGGACACCACCACATCACTCAGGGGCACCACTCAGGGACACCACCACATCACTTGGGGAAACCACCACATCACTCAGGGACATCACCACATCACTCAGGGACATCACCACATCACTCGGGGACACCACCACATCACTCGGGGACACCACCACATCACTCAGGGGCACCACCACATCACTCAGGGGCACCACCATATCACTCAGGGACACTACCACATCACTCAGGAACACCACCACATCACTCAGGAACAGAGAGAGGAGTTGGCCTAACGGCTAGGGCGCTCGACCTCGGACCTGGGGATCTGGGTTCGAGTCTCGGTAACGACGCGAAAACACCTCCTGTGGTTCTGGGCAAATCACTTAATCTCCCTGTGCCTAAAATGAATGCGTGTCCTCATGTAACATAACTGGTGCTATGTAAAGCTCTCTGATACCTGATTCAGTTCGGGTCTAGTTCGCGCTTTATAAAACTCTGCAAAAAAAAACTCAGGGACACCACCACATCACTCAGGGACACCACCACATCACTCAGGGGCACCCCCAAATCACTCAGGGGCACCACTAAGGGGCACCACCACATCACTCAGGGCCACCACCACATCACTCAGGGACACCACCACATCACTCAGGGACACCACCCCATCACTTGGGGACACCACCATATCACTCAGGGGCACCACTAAGGGGCACCACCACATCACTCAGGGGCACCACCACATCACTCAGGGGCACCACTCAGGGGCACCACCACATCACTCAAGGACACCACCACATCACTCAGGGACACCACCACATCACTCTAATACACCACCACATCACTCAGCCCAACCACATCATCACTCAGCACCACAACAGCACTGTCCTTGCTTGCTACCAACAAGCATTGCCATAGCCAATAGGACTCGCATTAGGAAAGTGTAAGCTCTTGGCTTTGTGAATAACAATGCTATTAATTTATATATTTTCAAAGCCAACACCTATTAAAAAAATTGTCATTTACAATACCAATAGCTCACACTTTCCTAATGCGAGACCTATTGCATTGCAAATGCTTGTTATAAATTGGAGTTGGATTTTTATTGAGAGTTGTGTCTCACTTATTTATTGTATTGGTGTTTTTAAATGCTTTACACACCTGTCTCCTAAGTCACGCCTGCCTGGTCATTGCCAGCTACAAAGGGTTGAGCAAGGGAATAATTTATTGAGACCTTGTCTGAAACTTCTATTGTGTTTGTGGCCTTATTATGAGTGGTAGGTCCCTACTTATCACTACTAATAAACCACTTTCCAAAATTAATGACATTGAGTTAAATGGCAACTTTTATCTTGGTCACACTTGCCACCATTGAAAGCCTTTCCCCGCAACACCATGGGCAGGAACAAAGCGGTATACATGGACTTTGGGGAGAGTTGAACACATGAACCGTGAACAGGAGAGCGGGGTAAGATCTGAGGTAACTAGTCCCAGCCCCTTCTGCGTCCCCTCCAACATCCCTTTCCCTCACATGATGATTTAACGAATGTTTTACACTGAGTCTAAACAGCTTTCAAATCACACAGATTCATGCCTTAATAGGGCACTCCATCCATTTTTCATTGCATTCCGGGACTTACAGTTGTGAATTCATAATCGGATAATCAGGACTACAAATCCCAGAATGCAAAGACCAGGACTGCAAAGGCTCCTCACACATGGATCTGGGGAACATGAGGGCTCTCAGGCTCTGGAACATTTGCAGCTGAACGAGCCCGCAGCCAGAACGTATCAAAGGGTTTTACCCATTCTGTGTCTATGGGAAAGTGCTCTAGTATATAGGGCTCCAGGTGACTGATTTTCATCAGCAAACAGTGCCCCTGTCTTGTGTTTCTTTTTCGGCGCTCTATGCTTTGTGTGCCCTGTGGCCCTGAGTCACTTCACATGATCCTATTGAGCCAGGAACCTGGAAACCAGTGTTCCGTGAAGGGTGCGCTGTTGTGAATCAGACACACAACACATATCAGTCAGAGGCCGATTGCAGCTGCTGCTTTTAAAATGCGAGAGGCGACAAAAAGGTCTCTTGAATGATGAAAAAGCACAGGGAGCAGCAGGGGTGATTCCTGCAGAAAGAACAGACCACACTGAGAGGGGTTGCAGAGGGTCAGAGATGTGTCCGACAGCGGCCTGTGACCTGGGGATATTGGGGCATATTATCAAGACAGGCGATAAAACTATCGCCGCTTATGCAGCAGAAAACTGTCGCTAAAACGGCGATATAGGGCTTGGTAATATGCTCTATGGAATTCCAATTAAAGCCCACGTTAGATGTGAAGGACATCTAACATGGGCTTCAATGGGAATTCACAAGGGCATATTATCAATCCCATTATCGCCGTTTTAGCGGCAGTTTTCTGCCGCTAAAGCAACGATAACTTTATCGCCTGTCTTGATAATATGCCCCCCTGTTTTCATAAAGTTTGTGCTCTGAGCACTGACAGGGAGAGCTTCGCCCGCTCTTGGCCCCAGGGGCGTAACAAAGGCCCCCACAGCCCCCGCGGTGCAGGGGGGGCCCAGGCTTCCCTACATTTGAAGGGGCCTCCTCGGCCCCACACTGAAGTGAGTGCTTGTAGGAGAGTAGGGTCTGCTTTCCTATGGTCACCCCAATGTTTGCTTTTTGCTTCACTGGTTTTCGACTTAATGTGGCTGTGGGCCTGCTAATCAGACCCCCAGCCTGCTGTTCTCTCTCTAAATTCACTGACATGTACTTTAGGTACATCACCAATTTGGTACTGGACTCCTTATCAGCCCCTGTACAGTGCACTATAGGTGCCCAGGGCATAGGGGCATCCAAGGCCTACCAGGGGCTGAAGCATAGCTTTTGCCACCCCTGGCTGGTTCTTAAATTGACACAACTGGCTGATCACTCAGCTGGGGCAAGGTGGTGTAATCACCCCTTGCTTAGATATAGTATACCTATGTCTAAACCTATATCTGGACACATATATGCCTATCAGTCACTCCTATGGCAGGCCTTAACAATCCTGGAGGCAGAGTGCTTGGTTTTATGTGAGATGGTGCTCTAGCATGAGCTGAGCCTGTCTGCAGCTTTCGGAACCATTTCCTTATAGCTGTTCCAGTGATACTGCCATACGATATACTCTTAAGTGCATTATAATCCTTCCGGTTATTGCAACTCCGGTTTGGCTTTATCAAAACATGTCGTGTTTGGTGTCATACAACGTGGAATACTACCCCCTTGCCAGTTCTGATGACGGGGGCAGCATCCCATCCCTCTAGGAGGGGAAGACATGTTACTTACTGCAAATGCGGTTAATCCAAACCAGAGCCCCAGCATCACAAAATGGATGCTGCTGCCACAGACACGAGTCTGGCCTCCTGCTGCTGACCGAAACTCGACAGAGGAGGCTTGATCAAAGGATCTCCTGTCACAGAGAGGTGTCACACCACCCCAGACAGGAGATAGTGGATTGTAGCAGGGAGGGTTCAAAGAAACTAGACACTGCCTGGGGCGCACAAGGTGTCCCCGGGCAAATGCCAGCCAAACCGGTTCTGGGACTCTCCAGTCCCAGTCCTGGTGGGAAGCTGGACAAAGGAAAAGGGGTGTAACCACCCCCTTCCTGGGTCCAACCCATAGGAGGGACCTAGCAGGTAATCCAGCCCCCAGATTTGGAATATAGGTGGGAGCAGTGCCAATGCACATCAGATTATCCTGACTGAAACTTATGAAACAAAACTCTGGACCCTTCGACATCCTACTCGGCGTAGAAGACTGAAGAATCTCCCTTGTGGTCAAGGAGTGACCACCCTGTGCAAACAGGCACCATCCAGCACCTCGACGTTTGCTTTGTAGCAGTTCCCGCCGTAACTCGAGCAACAGAGTTCAACAAGACCCAGCGTGCCTACCTTCTAACAGCCCGATCCACAGCCTATGCAGAGCTGAGACCCGTGGAGGCGACCCGCAGCGTGGGAGCGGCCATCTTGGAAAACCCATGAAGCGCTGACCGTGCAGCACCCGAGGCTTCCTCGAAGCTGTGCATCTCCTCTTGATCCGTGCCCGGCTAAACATCTGGGGAAGGTGGCACCTGCCTTAAACGCCCTGCTGAACCCCCTTCTGAACTCCTCCCTGTCAACAGGTGTGGTTCCGCATGCATGGAAACATGCTATGATCCTACCATTGATCAAGAAACCTACCTTAGACCCCCTCATCCATGCCAACTATAGGCCTATTTCCCTTCTCCCTGGTCTGGCGAAAGTGGCCGAGAGATTCGCACATCAGACGATTTCCAATTTCATCGAAGGAAACGATCTGCTGCATGCCACGCAATCTGGGTTCCGTGCAAATTATAGCACGGAGTCGGCTCTTCTCGAGGTCACAGATGCCATCAGGGAAGTACTCGACTCTGGGGGAAGAGCCATGTTGGTAATGCTTGACTTGTCGGCGGCTTTCGACACCGTTCCTCACGATCGCCTCCTTGTAAGACTCTGGGAGTGCGGCCTTCGGGGAACGGTGTGGAATTGGCTTAAATCATTTCAGGCCGACCGCCAGCAAACGATCTGGGCGCTCCCTTTCTCCTCTGATATGGCTCCGCTAGAGGTGGGGGTCCCTCAGGGTTCCATTCTCAGCCCCATGCTGTTTAACATCTTTATGGCCCCTCTGGCGGTAGTCGCGGAGTCCTTTGGCGCCCAGATCGTATCTTACGCCGATGACACCCAGCTCCTATTCACTTGTGATAGGGGCGGGTCATTCGACGGCATACAGGTCAGGGATTGCCTTGTTACGGTCTTTGAGTGGTTCAGGTGTAATGGCTTATAGTGCAATTCCGATAAGTCGGAACTGCTCTTTTTTGGATGCGCCCTTGAACCAGACTGGAAATCTTGGTGGCCATTACATATGTTTCCCCCTGACAATGTGTCTCTCAAGGCTAAAAACTTGGGAGTGATTGTGGACAGTGAACTGTCCTTTGGGCCACATATTTCGTGCCTTTCAGGTAAATGCTTTGGCATTTTACGGATGCTGAGGAAGTTCCTTCCTTTAGTGTCTTTTCAGCATAGGAAGATAATTGTTCAGGCCTTGATTGGATCTCGACTGGACTATGCAAACGTTCTCTTCTTGGGTCTACCAAAATATCTTTTGACCCGTTTGCAAGTAGTCCAGAACTCGGCAGCCCGTGCTATCTATGGGCTCCCGAGAAGAGCAGGTGCCACTGTCCTTTTGAACACCTTACACTGGTTACCAATCGCAAAGAGAATTCTTTTCAAGAGCCTGACTTTTATCTTCAAAGCTCTACAAGGCACAGGCCCCAAGTACATAGGGAAACGTCTTTCTCGATATGTACCTAGCAGGACTTTGAGATCATCTTGTTTATCCAAGATGACAGTCCCAGCTATCAGGCGTGCAAGGATGGGAGGCCGGTCATTCCGCTATTTAGCTCCGAAGGCTTGGAATGAACTACCACTCTCCCTTAGACAGGCTCCCAGTCTTCTTGTCTTTAGAAAAGATCTTAAAACGTGGCTCTTTACCAAATAATTTCTTTTTCTTTCTTCTGTCTGCAGTTTAGTTGTTATGTTGTTGTTTTACCTGCTGATACTCTTCGCCCAAGCGCCGGGATGCTCCTTGGAGTAGCCGAGCGCTATAGAAGAAATAAATTAACATAACATAACATAACAGAGTTTAGGAAGCTCCAGCCCCGAGCAGCTTTTGCACCAAAGCTCACCCCTCCACACTCGACGAGTGCTGCGTGGGGCCCTTTTGCATTTTCCTGCTCGACGCATTGGTCCGGTCGCTTGCCCGTTGGCTAGTGGCCCCAGAATCGACGAACCTTTAAATTTACACAGCTGGTCTGGTTGCTCCAGACTGGCACTCGCTCCCCTGAAAAGGATCACCCACTCTGACCTTGCTGGTCCGAGTGTTAAGCCATTTTTGAATCCTGCGTGGGTTGCCTTTGCCAAGGCTTGTTGACTGTGATCCAGAAGCCGACAGCGCCGACAGCAAGAACCTTTATGGGACAGCTCGTGATCCACTCCAGGACATCCTCGGTGCCCCAGAGTCCACGTGGCAGCGGAGACAAGCTTCACAACATCGACTTGATTGCGCCCGACATTGCCTGGTTCCTTCCTGGTTCCTTCCTGGTCACTGACTAGTGACCCAGACCCTGTCCCCTCTGCTTTCAGGTACTCTTCAACTTCGATCCACCCTTGGATCGCACCGGACACTTCTCTTCTGGACGCCTGCAGCATCTTCATCTTCAGGCACCATAGAACTGCGTGACGAAACCCGACACATCTTTGCACCTGTGCACCCGCTTCCTGTGGGTGAGGTAACTCTTGAACGCCGATGTAGAGGTTTACACCTCTAGTGTCTAAGTCTAAAGTTTTGTCCTTCCAGTCGGAAGACTCTTAAAACTGTAACTCGATAACTTTTACGCACCATTGACTTTGCATTGGTGCATGCTTGTGCTTTAGGCACTGCACCCGAATCCCGCGGGCTACTCCCGTCTTAACTATCGTTAGTCCACTGTAGTCCAAGCGATTCCCAAGGCCCTAGGCCTTACCACTGATCGAATAGTGATTGTTATACCACTTTTTTGATATATGGTTTGAGTGGCCACCGGCCTCATCCATGAACGTGCAACTTGTATATGTTATATTGTGCTTTTGTTTAAACGCTTGTGCTTCATTGCTCATAAAGAGTAGTGAGGATTATGCTGAGAATAAATACATATATTTTTATAATATATAACTTGTGTGGTGTCCTTTCATTTGATATTACAGGATTGCATGTGGTAAAACAGCTGGCTTCACATGCCCTCTTGAGTTAAGCCGTTAAGGCTGCTTAGTCCATGCTACTCCTAGGATAGCTTGTCTATAAGGTTGACTTACAACCATCACCATAAGGGATTGTTTGGACTGATACAAGGTGCCCACAGAACTGTGGACATCATATACCCGGACAACTTCTCACACTGATGAGCAGCGGTGTGGATTTGAGCTTGCTGTTTTTACCATTGCAATCTTTTTATCAATTTGAAAGATCACATTAAGTACCTAGGTACATATAAACAAAGCTTAGCATATTTAAGTTCTACTGAACTTAGTAGTTGTAGATAAAAGGGCTTAACACACCCTGACTACAACTCACTAGTAAGGTATAGTAGGAAAAAAATAGAGTAGGTAAGTGCATCACTTACACCTCACCAGAGTCATGTCTGCCACAGGTGAAGCTACAGGCTCTCTACCTGTGGAGGTTGACCCTCCACAGGCAACCTCAGACTATGACAAATTCAGCCATAGAGACCTGAGTGCCTTGTGCACTGCCAGGAAGCTGAAAAAGGGTCACAACCCTACCATTCCTATCATGATAGCCATCCTGGAGAAGGATGACCTTGAGAAAGGCAGAATAGTCCCCTCAGGATCAGGAGAAGGAATGCATCCCCCAGATAGTGATAACACCTCCCCAGAAGTAGAAAATGAGGAGGTAGTAGACCCTGAATCAGAAGGTGAAGAGTCAGATCATGATCAAGGGGATAACCAGGTACCAGTTGCAAGGCTTAGCCAAGCCAACTTGGTCCTACATGGAAATTGAGAGGGCCAGCCCCTTCCCAGAGTATATACCAGAGTTCTCCCAGGCAATAGAAGGGAGAGATCTAATTCCAGAGACTCTCACATTTCTAGTGCCTCAAGAGAATCTCAAAGGGGAATGACTCCTGCCCAGAAATTGGAGCATGAGGCCAGGATGAGAGCTGTTAAACTCCAGATAGAGAGGGAGGAAGTAGCCCTGTCCCAAGCTAGACTTGCCTTGGCAAGAGAGCAGAAATTAAGTGGTGAGATACCCACTGGTGGCAGCACTATCCCTAAGGATAAAGACAGGTCCTATGACAATAGAAACCTGAGTAAGATTGTGCCCCCCTACAGAGATGGGGATGACATCCACAAATGGATAACTGCTCTGGGGAGGGCCTGCATGGTACAGCAGGTCCCTTCAGATCAGTGGGCAGCAATCTTGTGGCTCTCCTTTTCTGAGAAAGGGAGAGATAAGCTCCTCACAGTTAGACCTGAGGATGCTAAAAACTACTCTGTCTTGAAGAGTGCTCTTATTGAAGGGTTTGGCCTAACCACTGAGCAATACAGGTTGTTGTTCAGAGACACCCAAAAAGCACAGACTCAAGACTGGACTGATTTTGCTGATTGTGCCACTAAGGCTCTGGAGGGTTGGTTGCAGGGAAGTAAAGTCTCAGACTATACAGGATTGTACAATCTTATAATGAGAGAGCAGATCCTTAATAACTGTCAGAACCAGCTTTTGCATCAACACCTTGTAGACTCTGATCTGACCTCTCCCCAAGAATTGGGAAAGAAGGCAGACAAATGGGTCAGAACAACGGTTACGCAGAAACCCCAGAACCAAGGAGGTGATCAGAAGAAAGCAGATCAGAAGGGTGGAAATCAGAAAGATAAAGACCAGAAGTCTTCTACAGGCCCCCAAACTAGTAATAAGGAGGGTGGTTCCCAAAATGGAAACAAGAAAAAGAAGAATGATGGTCCAAAGAAACCTTGGTACAACTTTTGCAAGTCCACTCAGGGGCTCAGGGGTTAGAGGCGGCAGACCCGGAAGCTGAGATCGGTCCTGGACCAGGGTTCAATTCCCCGCCTCGGCGGGTCTTGGGCTAAAAAATTCCACGGACTCGATAATTCTCGTTCCGGTGCCTACTCGACTCACGGGTTCACACTCTGCGACTCTGGGCAATAGCTTGCTTAATCTCCACTACGGCCCCTCGCGGCGGGATGCCTGGCTCTCACCCTGTGGATACCCTGCTGGGGTTATCTCACAGGGGAATACCAGGACGGGTTCCCAAGGCAAGCGCCTTGATGCCTTCGGGTGATACGTGCGCTATATAAATCGCAATACATTTACATTTACATTTACATTGGGGAAGTGAATGCACCAAGAAAAATCCAGTTTCTACCACTGCAGCCCCTAAGGCAACTGCTCCCCCTAGTACAGTCAGCAGTGGTGGTACACAACCCAAGGCGGTAGTAGGGTTAACCCTGGGTACTGGGATGGAGTCTGGCTTAGTCAGAATCCCTACTCAGGCAGTTCTGCTATATGATGTGGACATATCTGTGTCCACACCTATGAGTCCCAATACTTTGGGCAAATATAGACAGACGCCTTTAATTAATGAGAAACTGGCTCAGGCCTACAGGGACACTTGTGCCAGTGTCACTATGGTGACACCTAAATTTGTGGACCCTGGACAAATCATACTAGGTGAGAACTACCTAGTGACCAATGCTAGCAATGCCACTACTACCCATAGTGTGGCTGTTGTTAAATTCTCCTGGGGAGGGGTAACTGGCCTCAAGAAGGTTGTTGTTAGTACAGACCTCCCAGTAGACTGTCTTTTGGGCAAAGACCTAGAGGAAGCATTATGGTCAGAAGTGGAGTACAGGATTCATGCAGAAATGCTAGGGATATCAGACCATGTCCTTGCTGTAACCAGGTCCCAGGCAAGAAGTGCCTACCTGAACCTGTGGTGGATCTTGAAACAATAGACCATCCACAACCCAAGAGAAGGAGCAAGAGGGGAAAGGCAGAGCCCTCCCACTTGCCCCAGGTTGAGAATCAGACCTCACAGGAGGGTAATTCTGTGATCCAAGAGGAGACTGTCCATGAAGAGCTTGAACCTGATCAGGTTGAGTTTCTGGGGACAGGGGGACCCTCAAGGGCAGACCTGGGGCAGGCTCAGTTGACTTGCCCTTCACTTGAACCCCTCAGACAGCAAGCTGCTGCTGAGGCTGCTGGGAATTCTCAAGGTACTCATAAAGTATATTGGGATGATGGGCTCCTTTATTCAGAGGCTAGAGACCCCAAGCCTGGTGCAACCAGGAGGTTGGTCATACCTTTGGAATTTAGGGGCTTCCTTCTAACCTTGGCCCATGATATTCCCCTTGCAGGACACTTAGGCCAAAACAAGACTTGGGACAGGCGTGTCCCTCACTTTCACTGGCCTCATATGTCAGAAGATGCCAAGGAGTTTTGTCGCTCCTGTGTCACCTGCCAAGCCAGTGGCAAATCAGGTGGCACAACAAAGGCTCCCCTTATACCTCTACCTGTGGTGGGGGTGCCCTTTGAGAGAGTGGGGATTGACATTGTTGGACCAATGGATCCCCAAACAGCATCTGGGCACAGATTTATCCTGATGGTAGTGGATCATGCCACCAGGTACCCAGAGGCAATTCCCCTGAGGACCACAACAGCTCCTGTTGTGGCAAGGGCCCTACTTGGAGTTTTCTCCAGAGTGGGCTTTCCAAAGGAGGTACTTTCAGACAGAGGTACTAACTTTATGTCTGGATACTTAAAGGCAATGTGGAAGGAGTGTGGAGTGAACTACAAGTTCACCACACCCTATCACCCACAGTGCAATGGGCTTGTTGAGAGATTCAACAAGACCCTAAAGGGAATGATAAAAGGGTTACCAGAAAAGCTTAGGCGAAGATGGGACATCCTTTTACCCTGCTTGCTCTTTGCTTACAGAGAGGTCCCACAGAAGGGGGTTGGCTACAGCCCTTTTGAACTTTTGTTTGGCCACCCTGTGAGGGGTCCATTGTGTTTGGTGAAGGAAGGATGGGAGTTACCTCTCAAAAAGCCTAAGCTAGATATTGTGGACGATGTACTTGGTCTCCGCTCCAGGATGGCTGAGTACATGGAGAGAGCATCCAAAAACCTGGAGGCCAGCCAAGAATTACAGAAAGCTTGGTATGACCGAAAGGCTGTTCTGACTGAGTACCATCCAGGGCAGAAGGTGTGGGTGTTGGAGCCAGTGGCCCCAGCAGCTCTCCAGGACAAATGGTCTGGACCCTACACCATACTGGAAAAGAAGGGGGAGGTCACCTACTTGGTGGACCTTGAAACCCCTAGGAGCCCCCACAGGGTGCTCCATGTGAACAGATTGAAAGCATTTGTGGACAGGGAAGACGTGGGCTTGCTCATGACTACAGATGGGGTTCAGGAGGAAGAGAGTGACCCTCTCCCAGACCTGCTTTCCCAGAACCCTGATGATGGCTCAGTTGATGGAGTAGCCTTGGCAGGCAGCCTCACTGACCAGCAACAGATGGACTGCAGACAGGTTTTGCAAGCCCATAGACACATGCTTTCACTCACACCCAGTCAGACTAACTGGTGCACCCATGTGGTGGACACTGGTGACAGTCTACCTGTGAAGAACATAATTTACAGGCAACCTGACCATGTCAGGGATTGTATCAAGGCTGAGGTGCAGAAAATGTTAGAACTTGGAGTGATTCAGCCATCTGAGAGCCCCTGGGCCAGCCCAGTAGTCCTTGTGCCAAAACCTCATACCCAAGAAGGAAAGAGAGAAATGAGATTTTGTGTGGACTATAGAGGTCTCAATGCTGTCACTAGGACAGATTCTCATCCCATTCCAAGGGCAGATGAGCTCATTGACAAATTGGCTTCTGCCAAGTTTCTGAGCACATTTGACTTGACAGCTGGCTATTGGCAAATCAGGTTAGCTGAGGAGTCTAAAGCCAAGACAGCATTCTCTACCCCCAGTGGGCATTATCAATTTGTGGTGATGCCCTTTGGTTTGAAGAATGCACCTGCCACCTTCCAAAGGTTGGTGAATCAAGTCCTTTCTGGGTTGGATGACTTTTGTGCAGCATATCTAGATGATATTGCTGTCTTTAGCTCTACCTGGGAGGATCACCTGATCCACCTGAAGAAGGTTCTGGAGGCCCCGCAAAAGGCAGGCCTGACTATCAAGGCTACTAAGTGCCAGATAGGGCAGAGCAAGGTTGTGTACCTGGGCCACCTAGTAGGTGGGGGTCAGGTTCAACCATTGGAGAGCAAAATCCAGGCCATACAGGACTGGGCTCCTCCAACTACCCAGACACAAGTCAGAGCCTTCTTGGGCCTGACTGGGTATTACAGGAAGTTTGTAAAGAACTATGGGTCCATTGTGACACCATTAAATGATTTGACATCCAAGAAGATGCCCAAAAAGGTTCAGTGGACAGTTAGCTGTCAAAAGGCATTTGACGACCTGAAGAAGGCCATGTGCTCTGCATCTATCCTGAAGAGTCCTGACTACTCCAAAGAGTTTATTGTCCAAACAGATGCTTCTGAGTTGGGTGTGGGAGCTGTGCTTTCACAACTTAATGTAGATGGTCAAGACCAGCCCATTGCTTTTATTAGCAGGAGGCTGACCCCTAGAGAGAAACATTGGTCAGCTATTGAGAGGGAGGCCTTTGCTGTGGTTTGGGCCCTGAAGAAGTTGAGACCATACTTGTTTGGCACTCACTTCCTAATTCAGACAGACCATAAGCCCCTCTTGTGGCTTAATCAGATGAAGGGTGAAAATCCCAAACTGCTCAGGTGGTCCATTTCCCTACAGGGGATGGACTTTACAGTGGAGCACAGACCAGGGACAGACCATGGCAATGCAGATGATCTCTCCAGGTATTTCCACTTAGAACATGAAGACTTATCTGGTCAAGGTTAAGTTTAATGTCCCTGGGTTTGGGAGGGGGGGGTTGTGTAGGAGAGTAGGGTCTGCTATCCTATGGTCACCCCAATGTTTGCTTTTTGCTTCACTGGTTTTCGACTTAATGTGGCTGTGGGCCTGCTAATCAGACCCACAGCCTGCTGTTCTCTCTCTAAATTCACTGACATGTACTTTAGGTACATCATCAATTTGGTACTGGACTCCTTATCGGCCCCTGTACAGTGCACTATAGGTGCCCAGGGCATAGGGGCATCCAAGGCCTACCAGGGGCTGAAGCATAGCTTTTGCCACCCCTGGCTGGTTCTTAACTTGACACAACTGGCTGATCACTCAGCTGGGGCAAGGTGGTGTAATCACCCCTTGCTTAGATATAGTATACCTATGTCTAAACCTATATCTGCACACATATATGCCTATCAGTCACTCCTATGGCAGGCCTTAACAATCCTGGAGGCAGTGTGCTTGGTTTTATGTGAGATGGTGCTCTAGCATGAGCTGAGCCTGTCTGCAGCTTTCGGAACCATTTCCTTATAGCTGTTCCAGTGATACTGCCATACCATATGCTCTTAAGTGCATTATAATCCTTACGGTTATTGCAACTCCGGTTTGGCTTTATCAAAACATGTCGTGTTTGGTGTCATACAACGTGCAATACTACCCCCTCGCCAGTTCTGACGATAGGGGCAGCATCCCACCCCTCTAGGAGGGGAAGACATGTTACTTACTGCAAATGTGGTTAATCCAAACCAGAGCCCCAGCATCACAAAATGGATGCTGCTGCCACAGACACGAGTCTGGCCTCCTGCTGCTGACCGAAACTCGACAGAGGAGGCTTGATCAAAGAATCTCCTGTCACAGGGAGGTGTCACACCACCCCAGACAGGAGATAGTGGATTGTAGCAGGGAGGGTTGAAAGAAACTAGACACTGCCTGGGGCGCACAAGGTGTCCCCGGGCAAATGCCAGCCAAACCGGTTCTGGGACTCTCCAGTCCCAGTTCTGGTAGGAAGCTGGACAAAGGAAAAGGGGTGTAACCACCCCCTTCCTGGGTCCCACCCATAGGAGGGACCTAGCATGTAATCCAGCCCCCAGATTTGGAATATAGGTGGGAGCAGTGCCAATGCACATCAGATTATCCTGACTGAAACTTATGAAACAAAACTCTGGACCCTTCGACATCCTACTCGACGTAGAAGACTGAAGAATCTCCCTTGTGGTCAAGGAGTGACCACCCTGTGCAAACAGGCACCATCCAGCACCTCGATGTTTGCTTTGTTGCAGTTCCCGCTGGAACTCGAGCGACAGAGTTCAACAAGACCCAGCGTGCCTGCCTTCTAACAGCCCGATCCACAGTCTATGCAGAGCTGAGACCTGTGGAGGCAACTTGAAGCGTGTGAGTGGCCATCTTGGAAAACCCACGAAGCGCTGACCGTGCAGCACCCGAGGCTCCCTCGAAGCTGTGCATTGGAGTTTGAGAAGCTACATCCCCGAGCAGCTTTTGCCCTGAAGCTCATCCCTCCACACTTGATGAGTGCTGCGTGGGGCCCTTTTGCATTTTCCTGCTCGATGCGTTGGTCCGGTCGCTTGCCCGTTGGCTAGTGGCCCCAGAATCGTTGAACCTTTGAATTTACACAGCTGGTCTAGTTGCTGCAGACTGGCACTCGCTCTCCTGAAAAGGCGCACCCGCTCTGACCTTGCTGGTCCGATTGTTAAGCCATCTTCGAATCCTGCGTGGGTTGCTTTTGCCAGGGCTTGTTGACTCCGATCCGGAAGCCGACACCGCCGACAGTGAGAACCTTTGTGGGACAGCTCTTGATCCACTCCAGGACATCCTCGGTGCCCCAGAGTCCACGTGGCAGCAGAGACAAGCTTCACGACATCGACTTGATTGCGCCCGACATTGCCTGGTTCCTTCCTGGTTCCTTCCTGGTCACTGGTTAGTGACCCAGACTCTGTCCCCTCTGCTTTCAGGTACTCTTCAACTTCGATCCACCCTTGGATCGCACCGGACACTTCTCTTCTGGACGCCTGCAGCATCTTCATCTTCAGGCACCATAGAACTGCGTGACGGAATCCGACACATCTTTGCACCTGTGCACCCGCTTCCTGTGGGTGAGGTAACTCTTGAACGCCCATGCTCCTGTAGAGGTTTACACCTCTAGTGTCTAAGTCTAAAGTTTTGTCCTTCTAGTCCAGTCGGAAGACTCTTAAAACTGTAACTCGATAACTTTTACGCACCTTTGACTTTGCATTGGTGCATGCTTGTGCTTTAGGCACTGCACCCGAATCCCGCGGGCTACTCCCGTCCTAACTATCGTTAGTCCACTGTAGTCCAAGCGATTCCCAAGGCCCTAGGCCTTACCACTGATCGAATAGTGATTGTTATACCACTTTTTTGATATATGGTTTGAGTGGCCACCCGCCTCATCCATAAACGTGCAACTTGCATATGTTATATTGTGCTTTTGTTTAAATGCTTGTGCTTCATTGCTCATAAAGAGTAGTGGGGATTATTCTGAGAATAAATACATATATTTTTATAATATATAACTTGTGTGGTGTCCTTTCATTTGATATTACAGGATTGCATATGGTAAAACAGCTGGCTTCACATGCCCTCTTGAGTTAAGCCGTTAAGGCTGCTTAGTCCATGCTACCCCTAGGATAGCTTGTCTATAAGGCTGACTTACACCCATCACCATAAGGGATTGTTTGGACTGATACAAGGTGCCCACAGAACTGTGGACATCATATACCCGGGCAACTTCTCACAGTGCTGAAGCACAGGCCTGAGCAAAAATACATCAGGTCTGTTTAGCTTCAGCCTTTCTTTCGAAGGTTTAATAGCTTTAGTTTCTTGACAGCATAGAGGCTGGAGTGCAGAAAGAAACATTCAAGAGAGCGGCAATCAGGAGAGGTCAAAGGGCAGTTCAATGGAAGAAGCAATGCAGAGGGGAGAGAGAGATGATAGAACTCTGTGTGAATGGGGGGGCACACAGAGGGAGTACGTGGAGGAGGCCGTGGGACCCTTCAGCCTTGCACCTTGCCAGGGGCGTAACAAACACCCCCAGCCCCTGTAGTAGGGGGGCACTCTGCGGTAAATAAAGGGGGCCCCCTCAGCTCTTTGGCTTGCTCCTTTCTCTCAAGCAGCCTGCAGCTCTGGCCCAGGACTGAAGAGAAACAAAGTAACAAGTTAAATTGTTTCTCTTCAGTCAGAGAGCTCCAGGCCTGGAAAAAGGATGGGGGTGGGGGCCCCAGAGAGAGCACTCCCCACAGGACACAGCCTCAGAGACAGGAGAGGACAAGGATGGGGGTGGGGGCTCCAGAGAGCAGGAGGCAGCACAGAGGAGAGCTGGCAGGGGAAAGGATGGGGGTGAGGGCCCCAGAGACAGCACTCCCCACAGGGCAGGGCACTGCTCAGGACCCTGACAAGGATGGGGGTGGGGGCCCTCAGACAGAGAATTCTCCACAGGGCACAGCCTCTGAGAAGCTTTGGATGAGGCAGCACAGAGGAGACTTGACAGGGGCGGAGAAGGATTGCAGCTTCCTCCAGGAACAGGATCTGCTGGGAGGCATTGGAAGGTAAACAAGCATTTGCAATAAATGGTTTTGCAATATATGCATTTGCATAAATTCAAGTCATATATGGTTTGGATTGGAATAGTTAGCTGTGGAATTGTGTTGTGTAGATTGGATCTGTGTAGTGAAATAATGTGGCATGGTGTGTAGTGTAATTATGTGGATAGTAATTGTGTGGTATTGAGTGTACTAGAATTATGTGTAGTGGGATTGTGTGTCTTGGAGAGAGATTATCTGCAATGGTATTTGAGCTGGCTGTTGAGTGTAGTGGTGTTTACTTGTGTGCATGATGTGGAATTTTGTGGTGTAGATTAGATGTATGTGGTGTGTTGTGTAATTGTGTTGTTGGTTTGAATTAGGTAGTTTGTTGAATTATGTGGTTTTAAATGGAAATGTGTAGAGTTCAATTTGTGTGACATGGAAGTGTGCGCTGTTGAGTGAAAATTATGTTGAGTGGTAATAGGAATGTTGCTACGTGGTGCTGAACGGTATTATGTGTAGTGTAATTATGTTGTGTGATGAATTGTGTGGGGATGAATTGTGTGATGTGTGGAATTATGTGGCATGGTGTGGTGTATAATTGTGCGGAGTGGAATTATGCAGCATGTTGCAGAGTTGTATTTTGTGGAGGGTAATTATGTGTTTCGGAGTGGAATGTAAATATGTTGTGTGAAGTATAATTATATAGGTTGAAGTGGAATTCTGTGTAGTTGAATTGTGTTGTGTGGAGTATAATTATGTGGTTTGGAGTGGTTTTAAGTTGTGTGGAATGTTATTATGTGATGTGGAATTATGTGGTATGTGTGAAGTGGAAATATGTGTTTTTATATTTTTTGGATTGCAATTATGTGGTATGGAATTTTGTAGGGTTAAATTATTTATAGTAGAGTTCTGGGCATGGAATTTTGAGATGTTCAAATGTGCTGTGTGTGGTACACTTAGCATAGCGGTCAAGGTTTCAGATTGCGATGTGTGACATTTTCATAATTTCAGTGTAATTATGAGTGACATTTTCAACATGACAGGGGCGTAACTATCAACCAAATTCCAAATAAATTAAAGGAAAACGGTATTTAAAAATGTGTTTAAGAATTACTTAAGATCATCAGGGTAAGACATAACAGAGCTGGCTCTAAAAGGAGCCCCCTAAAAAGGCTGGGGCCCTGGGCCAGAGCCCACTTTGCCAATGTCTTAAAACGTCTGAGTGGCTGGCACTGTCCCTTTTGGTGATCTGGCTAGAAGTTCTGGTAGGGTCCATTTAACGCTCTGGTGTCCCTTGAGAAATGCTGCACTCTCCTTTTAGGCGTTATGGGGTACGGTTCAGAAGTGTCGCCACTGTCCATGAAATGCTTTAGGACCTGTATGTACTGCCTATGAAATGTTACGAAGTCTGCACGGATTTATGTATGTACTGTCCGATTTGTGTTTGCACTTCGCATTGGAATGTTGTGTGTCTTTTTAGAAATGCGGTTCTGTCCTATGAAATTGTCTGAGATCTGTTTGGGTGTGCCTATATTATCCCTTGAAATGTTTGGGACTTTCTAATTTGTTTGGATCTGTTTGTACTGCCACATGAAATTCTTTGGAATTTGTTGATACTGTCCAAAGAATCGTTCTGGGAACTGGTTGTACTGCCCCATAAAATGCTCAGGGATATGTTTGCACCCCATTGGAATTCTCAGAGATATGTTTGTACTGCCCCATGGGATGCTCAGGGATATGTTTGTACTGTCCAATGGAATGCTCAGGGATATGCTTGCTCTGCCCCGTGGAATGCTTTTAGATCTGGTGGTGCAACTGCCCCATGGAATGCTCAAGGATCTGCTTTTACTGCCCCATGGAATATGTTAGCGTTTGGGATCTCTGGTTGGCGCAGGTATGTACTTGCGACAAGCAGGGACCCTCTCCTCTAAGTCAGGGCAAAGGATTACTCTCCAGAAATAACCCCTGCTCACCCTCTAGGTAGTGTGGCGCAAGCAGTCAAGGCTAATCTCAGGAGCACATGTGGTTAAGCATTTGCAATATCATACACAATAAGTACCAACCCTCCACACAGAGACACAAGAATGGTGATCTGTAAAAATATATGCCTTTTATATAAACTTTCCAGGAGCTTCAAATACAGTCTTAATGCTTTACAGATGGTTCCAGTTACTTTCAATATGCCACAGGTCTTAATATGCAATGTTCTGTCTTAAAAAGGGTTAAGTATTTCTCAAAACCCCTTCCTTGTTCATTAGGCACTGTCTTTAGGGGCCAGGTGCTGTATAGTTAAAGTCTGGGCCCTCTGAAACGCTCCTGTGCGCTCCGTACGATTATCGGCACAGGCCCTACCAAATCTCACGCATCTCGCGTGCGAAGCGTACACCGATGTGCGCTTCTCCTTCGTGGCGAGCTACGGCTCGAGGGCACAGTAGATCCCGCACTCGGAGGGCAGCAGTGCATTGGGATTTCTTGATCTCCCGGTCCGTTCTGCGGTTGAAGAGGGAGGGGGCGGCAGCTTGCGGTGAATCTAGCGGCAAGGCGCTGTCAGCAGGGCGTCGTCCTGGAGAGGCGAGCTCCGATGAGGTCGGTCTTCACGGTGTGCTCTGTAGCTCGGGGGCCACAGACTCACGTTGTTTGGACTGGACGGTCCTTCCTTGCGGTGCGCACTCCGGCTCGAGATTGCAGCAGGTTGCGGTGTTTAGGCCAGGCTGGACAGGCCTTCACGATGCTCTTTGCGGCATAGTCGGGCAGAGGTCACTTTGCTCGGCAGGAGGGGGGGCGCACAGGCTCTCAAAGTGCGGGACAGATTCCCAGGTGCACTCAGGTCTCCGGGGTCAGTGCTGAAGGGGGAAATAACACCAGCAGCAGCTTCCTTCTTCAAGGGAGGGGTAGCGCCCACTGTTCCTGGGGCGCAGTTCAGGGTGCAAGTTCACCAGCAAGCCCTTGGAGATTGTTCACAGCAGAGGCACAAGTTGAAATTAAAAGTCTTTCTCAGTCTTCTCTCCTTCATGCAGCAAGGCACCCACCACAAGCCAGTCTCTCAGGTCAGAGACAGTAGTGTTGTATTTTTAAGGTGTTTACCTCGTTAGTTCTGTTGCCATGCAGTCCTTGGATTCTACTATTGGAATCTAGATTGTGGATTCCAGTAGTGGAGGGGCTGTTACTGCAGGAGGCAGCTGTTGGGGGTTGCTCCATTAAATCATAATAAACTTCATCTTATACTTACAAGATCTACTGTCTTCAAAAATGGCAACGAGGATGGGATCCAGATCATCTTACAAGTTTATTGAGGAGAGTTTTGGGCGAACTCTGGAGCTGATTTCCGTAATTTTTTCTTCTAAAAAATTGATGAAATCGAAGACCCCCAGCACTGCCACATTTATGCGTACACCGAGGACTTGTAAGTAATTTAACCATTACTTACGTGACGTGTCTGCCTGTGATCGTGTCCGATTGATCCTGGACTGTTCCTGAAGGTGGGGATTTTGCCTGCGTGCCCCGTGTGGTGGACGACTGGAACTGTTCTCCATGAGCGCACTTGAATGTGGAGCCTTGCGCGTTTGAATTTTGGAGCCTTTTGAATGTTTTTCTGCTTCGTCATCTCAAGTCATTTCTCCTCCTCCGACCTTTCTTCAAGACCCTGGTTCTCCGTGTATGGCCTGGGAGGACTGGAAGGAATCTTTCACGACTTATCTTGAAGCAATTGGAGGTGAAGATTATGTAGCTGGTAGGAAGTTAGCGATTTTAAAGCATCATTTAGGTGTCGAAAGACGGAATGTGTTTAAAACTTTGCCAAAACCAGTCAGTGTTCAAGTGAATGACTCAGAAGGGACTGGTGACAATGCTGAGGAATGTAGCATTTTTCTTTGGAGACGCCATCTCATGGTTTTCATGTACTGTGCACGAGCTGATACTAGTACCAAGGGAGTAGCTACCATTTGTGCAGCAGGTGCCACCAGAGTCCATTGAACCACATAATTACATCAAAATTATGCAGAATTATGCAAGAAGCATAACCAGGCATTTAGCGCTATTTTCGTAGCAAAATAATGCCCCCGTGCGTCCAAAATGGTCCTGGAGATGTATTTTGCACTAATAAATAGTGTTAATGGCTATAGACCCTCTAGAGCAGCGTGAGCACCCACTCATGCTCACTGAATGTGTTGTGCTAGGATTTTCCTCCCAACCTAGGGTCAAATTTGCAATAAAGTAGCGACGCGTGTCGTTAAGCCAAAAAGGCTAATGACACGCTTCATCACTTTAGAAATGCAGGGCTGCACCATATTTACTAGTATATTGTGCATTTCCCTCTGCACTGGCGCTAACTTTAGCGGCCTAGCGCCAACGCAGGCACCCTTGCTCCATAGTGCCAGGGTGCCTGTGTTGAGGGGAAGATTGTTTATGTGCAGGGAGGTTCCCCTTCCTGTACATAAACAAACTTTAAATGCCGTTTTGTAACTTCTATGTCTGCTGCCTAATGCAGCACACATAGACGTTGCAAAATGGCATTTAATTTTTTTTTATTGTTTATGTGAAGGAAGGGGGACATTTCTGCACATAAACAATCATAGGCAATTTGCTGTTTCTATGTGTGCTGAAAAATGGCTCTTGGGTTACAATTTGAAGCAGCGTCTTCAATGTAACGTCACAGGTTTAAGGGATATGGCAGTCTTCTGCCCATGTCTTAAGGTGTCAAGGTCTGTCGTCCTCATTTTTCAATGCTAACTTTTATTGTGCTACAAGTCAAATGTAATGCAAGTGTTTGAGCTATTTTTAATTAGAAAGATTCTTTATCATATTTTTTGCAGGCCACCTGCTGTGTCTTTTCATGTCGGAAGCGCCGGAGGGACGCGGCACAAGTGACTGTGACTGTGACTGTGACTGTGAAGTGACTGTGAATTGTCCAGGTCACGGTCACGGACTCGTGGACAATTGGCACGGAGTCCTGAGGAGTGACGCTGGTATGTGCTGACATAGCGCACTCCAGGTCCATTTTTAAAGTGAAAAGCTTGAGGATAACGAACCCCTCAGTTGCCCTGATGAAATCGCCACAAGAAGGAGCGATGAAACATGTCGGCTTGAGGAGATAATCTGTGTTGGTATACAAATAACCAATTTTATTTGGTAGTGCTTTGCTGCATCAGAATAAAACGGTACTAGCAAGCAAAGCACCACCACCCACCTTATTTGTTCATGGTGTGGTTTGTTGGGGTTTTCGTGACGTGTATGTGGACACTTTTCTTTGTTGAATCACTATTTGTGTCTGTTTGTTATATTTTCTCACTATTCTCAAGTCTGCACTACCTTTCTGTCAAGTGCACGTTTGTTTTTTCACAAATAGAGAGAGGCGCCGATGATGAGAAGTGGGTAAACCGGGAATCATTGACCGGGAACCCCCTCGGGTTGTTCTACCGTGAGGTACTCTCTCTATTCTTCACTACTTTTCTGTTGGTGAATGATCTGGTCCTGTGTGATGCATTATTTTTAAGTGAAAAGAGTACATCCAGACCTTATTGTATATGTTATTGGACATATCCAAGGTAGGAGTGAGAATTTATATCCCTACCCGGTCTACGTTAAATAAGGATGTCCACATGGGCGAGGCACTAATTGTTTGAGGTCTTTTCATGAGGGCTCTTCTGAAGGATGTACCTGTCCCATCCTCCATATGTATCTCAGAAAGAGTAACACAGAATTCTGGTTCATAAACCCATTAGGTATAAAGAATTCTAAAAAATAAACACATTACCTCATTTGGGTTAGGCCTAAACTGGAACCCCCGGTAACTATCGCATATATGGTCAGTTTCTTGGTGCACATGGCCATGGCTGCAGTGCACAGAGACCTTAAACTTCTCCCATAGAGGAAAACAATTGAGGAAAAATGCTGCAAACAATGACCTGTCAGGAGAAGCCCAGGACTGATGATTCCATCTGTTCTGACAGGAAGGGCACTTGTTCAAAGTCCACAGATTGTAACTCAGAACAAGCACAAATATTTGCAAGCTTGTGAATTTAATCCATTCCCTCCTATGCTCCACCCTTCACAAGCTCAATTTGCAAACAGCTGATATCTCACGCCAAGGCAGCTGCGAACTCCCTGACGCTCTCTAGAGACCGTTGTAGAGTTTCTAAATATCATTCTTCAGATGTGGCTAGTTCCTCTCTTCCTTTTCTGTCTTTGCACTCTGGTGCTTGCAGTTTTTTTCTATTACAAATGCAGAAATACATTTGTTAGGGGAGTTCAACCCCTTCTCATTTAGGGAGAGAAATTTAATAGGGTTATGCATGACGCCTAGAGGGTGGTGTAGCATCCTTCACCTGCAAGTTGGAAGCCCGAGTCACCCAGACCATCCTCAAGAGACAGCCTCTCCAGTATAAAACTAGGAAAGAACTCCCCCAATTTCAGCCCAACAACACATGTGTGAGCAAGAGTCCATCTCGCCGCCCCAAGGAGGCGCATCAGCACAGCCCCTACAATTATTCTGTGTGAGAAAAGGAAAAAGACAGAAAGGAGAGAAGAAAAAGAGAAAAATAAAAAAGATAAGTAGAATGAAAAAAATGTACGAACAAATGGCCAACCGGGCCAGGCAAGTAAAGGGTCTAATAGGAATAGCCCGGGATCCCGTAGGCAGACCATCCGGAGAAGTCACTCTCTTGTAGGACTCTGATGTGGGGGGAGGCAGACACTCAGGAGTTCAAAGGTCTACGCCGCCAGTATCCCCATGCAAAAAGTCAAGCGAATACCATTTTGTTAGGCCACCTGGCCCAACCAGCAAATGGTGTCCAGTGTAGAAAAGAGGCCAGGTGAAGTCGTAAAATATCATTGAACTAGCGGTGGCGATTGTGTTGGCGGAGGAGAGCCACTTAAGGAGCGGATATGGCTTATGATGTCTTGCTTAGTTTGCGATGAATCAGGTCCCTGTGAGTGGCGCTTGGATCTAGGAGGAAGAATAGTAGACCATTCCAGGTGCAGAGCACCAGCCCGTCGCTCTCGGGGAGATGGGGGATCATCTTCCTCAGGGTCCACAGGGAGGCGTAGGAGCTGTTGTGCCTCTCTCAAAGATCTAACAAATCGCCGTTTGCCTTCCCAAGAGAACATTGGGCAAAGGGATGGCCCCATTGATATTTAATCTCATGGTCTCTTAGTTTGTCGGTTACAGGTTTGAACTCCTTCCGCCTTCGAAATGTAGTGGGAAAGATTTGTATCGGTAGGCCATTGTCAGATACCGGTTTTATCCCCTGCACCTTCTTCAAAATGGCCTCCTTAACAGAAAAAAAACTTGACCTTTGTAAGGATGTTTGGGACAAATTCAGGGTGGTTGTGAGGACCAGAAACTCAATATGCCCTGTCGAGCAAGGGCAGAGAGGCATCTTCATTCTCCCGAATAGCGTGCAGGAGGTCCGCCGTATATGTTAGTATGTCTTTTCCCGCCGTTCCCAATGTAACCCCTCGGATTCAGAGATTATTCCGCCTACTGCTGTTTTCCAAGTCCTCCTGCTTTAGCTGTAGAGTAATATTCTGATCCTCGATTTCAGCCATCTTTTTCCAGAGGTGCTCAATATCTTCCGCCCTGGTATCCATCGTGCGTTCAAGGCCGTCGACCCTAACCCCTAATTCTGTAACATCCTTGCGTATGTCGTGGAGTCTAGCCTTAAAATCCTGGTGAAGGGAGCCAATCTCATCCTTGATTTCCTGTAGGAAAGACGACATAACAGCTTTGGGGATTGGCATGTCGGATGCGGGTTTCCCTGACGTCAATGTCAAAGAAGTAGGATCTTAATGTGCATGAGGATTTGTCTTGGACCAGAGGGAGGTAACTGGATTATCTCGGGAGGCCGAGGCATCAGCATCCGTGTTGGCCATATGTTTGGGTCGGCATTTCGACAGTTCCAGAGAGGGCCCAGTAACAGAGGAACAAGGCTAAAGGTGGATCCCGGAGAGAGCACCAACAGTGCAGCGTAGGACAGGGGGTCGGCTCTCAATGCTGGATACATCCTATGAAGATTGGGATGTAGACAACGGAGCGGCTTGCACTTAGCCAGACCAATGGCCAGAGGGAGGCCAAGGACACACCACTCCAAAGCAGCAGAGCTATTTCAGGTCCATTACAGAAGGCAGTAACTTACGGTTGGCGTCCAACAATAGAGGGCAGGATTGTAGCAGGATCGTCAAGGACTACCCGGCCTCCACAATGGCAGCTTAGGAAAAGAGGTTGTGCACCCTCAGCCGTGAATGTGACAAGGGAAATGAGCAGGTCTCAGGAACTCTGTTGCTGCATACCCCAGGGCAGAGCTGTCGGGCACCACCAAACTGCGCGAGTCACCAGCAAAAAACCAAGGTTCAGAAGCCACGCAGTCCAGGGCCCGAGGGCAGAGCCACCAGTGCGTTACAGGGCCCCAATCAAATGCAGATGAGGATCAGCATAGATTCATAAGAGGGAGCTTCAGGCTCGCACAGCCACAATGTCCCAGGATTGAGGGGGCACCCAGCTGGGATCCAACCAACTCAGACTTGCAGGGGAGGCAGTTCAGCAGGGTGAAAGCAGCAGGAGGTCCCATTGTCGTTCCCAGACTCCCCGCCAGTAGATCGCTTAGTCCTCAGTCACCACAGTTCATTCCAGTCTCGGGCCCTCCAGAGGCTCAGGAGCCCTGGAAATGCCATCTGTCGAACCTCCAGATAGTGTCGGGTGGAGGATCTGCAACAGGCTGGGGGGACAGGGCGTAGTGGGCATCCACCTCCGGAGTATCAGCACAGTGGGCCCCTGCGGCCGATACCTCATGGGCAGTGAAAAGCCACTGGGGCAAAGGCAGACCAGGCCGCAAAGAAGCCGCTGAAGGCCCGGCAGGATCAAGGTAGGACAGCAATTCCAGTTGGGCCTCCTCAGTCTCCAAGGGGGGCGGGGTCTTGTCCCTCCTCCACCAGGCAGCAGCAGCCTCCCAGGTGTAATGGACGCCAAGCAGCACTTCCCCAGCCAGAAGATGCTCCAAGAGGCACTGGGGGCCACGGGGCCCTCACCGATCCGCCCAGGGTATGAAGCAGCCAGCCGTCCCCACCAGCTCCATAGGTTCCGTTGGTGGGACTAGTCACTCCCGCCATGCCTTGATGGAGCCAGTAGTCCGCGGGCAGGCCTCTGCAGCTGATGCTATCTAAGATGGCGGCGGGAGGGGTCTACGCCGCAGCTGAGCAGGAACCCCGATCATGGAAGGCACACAGGGCCTTTCCCCTCCAGCGAAGCTGATGCCTCGGGGTCAGGACATAAAGCAGTGAGTCGTGACCCAGCTAGCAGATCCGGCGGCCAGGGATTGTAGCATTTTCAGGATACAGCCGAGAGGAGACTTAGCGAGACACATCTCCTTCCATCCTCGCCGAAGCCACTCCCCGTTTTGATCTTTTGTTGTCCCCAGAGTTAAGAGGGCTCGAAGTGGAGGTCGGTCCTTCACATAGAATAGAATGGGATTGACTAGGAAAGAAGAGAATAGAATAGAGTAGAATAGATTAGAATAGAATAGAACAGAATAGAGTAGAATAGAATAGAATAGAATAGGATAGAAAAGAATAGAATAGAATAGAATAGAAAAGAGTAGAATAGAATAGAGTTGAACAGAATGGGATAGAATATAGTAGAATAGATCAGAATAGAATAGAATAGAATAGAATAGAATAGAATAGAATGGAATAGAGTAGAACAGAATGGGATAGAATATAGTAGAATAGAACAGAATAGAATAGAATAGAATAGAATAGAGTTGAATAGAATAGAATAGAATAGAATAGAATAGAATAATTTCAAGTTTATTTATTTATGCATGATTAATTAAAACTGTTGCATGCCATACCAGTAACAGTTCCATACACATGATACAGCAAGGTAAACAACATTAAAACCCATTTTATGCATTATGTTTAAATTCTCACCTTGGAGATTATGCTGTTCATCAGATCTAAAGTGTCTGTGCTTATATAATAGGTGAGCTATCGAAAGCTTTGCCAAGTTAAACAACAGTAAAATCCATTAATATTCATCAAGTTAAACATTATTGTGCAACATGTTAGTTACTTTTTGAGGCTTGTACAATTCATCATCGGGTATAAAAAGCCTGTGCGTCAAGTAGGTGAACTCGGTGAAACTTTGCCAAAATACACAGCAGTCAAAACCATCTTAATACTTCATGTTACACCACCCTTATACATCCTGTTGAAATTCACATGTAAGGACTTGTGCAATTGGTCAGATCTAAGGTGCCTGTGCGACAGCATAGGTGGGCTGGAGAGTGTTTTGCCAAGTTAAGCTAGGATTAAACAAACAGGCATAGTTGTTTTTAATATCTACCTGCAATACGTGGTTAAATCTCTCTGTCACTATGTCAAAATATTTTGTAAGGGGACAGTTCAGTTGTGTTTCAGCCGGGTTAAAGCACAGTTTTACAGCCTGCTGCAGGTCCTGATGCCGCTCTGCTTGAATATTGGTCGAAGTGAGGTGCCTCTTATGTCCTTCAGGTTGGGGCAGATGCAGATGACGTGCACAAGGTCCTGATTA